>NC_059169.1:36081101-36331101 GCF_019923935.1 Bubalus bubalis | reverse complement strand
TTAGGAAATCAGATGCAAGAATGTAGGGGCTGCTGGCTGACACACTCACATAATGTAAGGACAGCCACCCTAACGTGCATATTTCTTTGTAAACTAATGACTCCATAAATATAACAAGCGTTCAACTCCAATCAAAAGTTTCCAAACCTAAAAACTCAAGTCTCAAATTACAAATCTGAGCAAAGTTTTTATTAAGAGACTGAAACCTATATTTTGTGGTCTATGACCTTCTTATTTGAATCTCATTATATCTTTTTATTTTTGTAGCCATTTTGGAGAATGGAAAGCAATCTGACACTCACTTTTGATGAACATTAACAATACACTTAAACTTCCAAAAAATTCTAGAAATCCCTAAAGCATTTTTTGGTTTTATTTTTAGTATATAGTGATATAGAGTATACAGCAAGAAGTATTAAGACTGAATACAATTTTTTGGAGCATATCTGATTTTCTTTGGTATTTATGAATATTTTTCCTGTAGAGGAACACATAGGTGAAAATAGTTCACCACCACATGATTTGTTTTATCCTTAGGCATTGCCCAAGGTTATTGGAACATCCTTCGTTTTCAGTATCGAAAAGTGAAATGCACAATGAAGATTTTATTAAAATGTATGTTAACCCATTACTGTATGTTCATTTTCAATTCTTTATCAGAAAGCATGATGTATCATTTTGTGTGTGTCATTCTTTTAAAAAAAGAGATGAGTCAAGTAAAGGAGCAAATTTAATGGGGGAATTTTATGGGAAACATTATACAAATGGCAGTGTATGTGATTCCCATTATTAAAATAATTTGTCATTGTATGAAAAAAAGATAGAAATTTCAAGAAAGAGTCTTCTTTAGTTATCTGCCCTTTTTTTTTTAATGACAGTGGCTTTTATGCAGTAAAGACAGACACGTTCTCAGGCAAAGCCCATTTCAGGCCAGAATTTCTGAAAGCCCTATTAATGTTTCATGCTAATCAAGGAGAGTGGGAAATAGAGCTGACAGGTGCTTTCTACTCTGCTTATTCCTGTCTTCCTGCATTAGACATTACTAGCTAAAAAAGGGCCAATGGGGTTCTTTTCCAATGCATATAGTAAGAAGGGCAAAAATAAAATGAGTCTTGGCTTAAGTTTCCTGTTGTTTTCCATCTTGGACGAGCTGATAACATTCTTGGTCATATGAGTGCATTGATTATTAATAAGTCTGTTTTACTCTAAACTGTAACCTCAAAAGGGATGTGCCATTTGGACCCAGCATTCCAGTACAGTGAGCCATGCTATTTGTGAATCTATAAAAGTTCCATCTGGACTTCCCCTGTTAAAGTATTGTACCTACAAGTAATCTGAGCTTTTTGCCTATATCTGATAACTTTAATGGAAATTTCATGGGTGGATGTGATAAATTCAGTCACCACCATGCTATCTGGGGACATAATTTAGATTGGAATAAATATCTCTGCCTTCTTTTCTAGAATGCTTACACATAACCACATTTGTCAAAGCTCAGTGCCAGAATGAATACATTCCATCATGTCTAGCCCAAGAAATGATGTGTTGGTTGTGGAGTGTTTTTGTTTGTTGTTTTTCATATCTATATGCAATTTTATTCTGATTGGATCCACCAATTTATACATAAGATCACTTATTAAATAAAATCCAAGTACCTTACTCTTATAGGAAAGCTTTCATTTATGCTCACAGTTATGGGCTTAAAAATGATATCTTAGCATGACTGACTTTGCCACATCTTTTATTCATAGAAAAACTTTTTTTTCTTAAAGTGCATTTAGACATGCCAAAGATCATTACATTCAACTTTACCTACTGAGAGCCTGCCATTTCCTGGCACCTGGTGTCTATCTTAGGAAGGTGGGAGGTGACATATGGTGCCTTTGGGATAGAATAAAATATTACTGTGTGAAGTTTTCAGATAGTGAGGGTGAGGTCACTAAAATACACTGATAGAAGAACAAACTGCAGTTATCCATAACTGAGAGATACAGAAATAGATAAGTTATTTTACCCCTACTTGAAGATGGAAATTTTTTCATGATCAGTTGCCCAGGAAACATTAAAACTGTGCTAAGTTTAGAAAGTGATATAAAGGTCTATGCGTGCATGTGTGCTCAGTCACTTCAGCCACGTCCCATTCTTTGCGACCCCATGGACTGAAGCCAGCCAAGCTCCTCTGTCCATGGGATTCCCCAGGCAAGAATATTGGAATAGGTTGCCATGTCGTCCTCCAGAGGATTATCCTGATCCAGGAATTGAACCCAAGTCTCCCGCATTGGAGGCAGATTCTTTGCCCACTGAGCCACTTGGCAAGTACATAAATAAAAACAAAGAAATTATCTTAGGTCATGGAGCCTATCAGCAAAATGAAACAGGACTTTAAAACTTTCTTTTCTTATCCCTCAATGGGAAAGACTTTCTGGCCATGTCTACATACCTAGGTAGAGCAGAATACGGAAATGAACTTGTGCAAATGAAAGCTTTCTATTCTCAACTTCATCAGACCATAGCAGGTATTGACCAGATTTTGCATAGTCTTAACTTGAAGGAAACAGTTCCATATTAAAAGGCTTGAAATTCAAGAATTAAGAGAACTACATCTTAATGTAATAACCTTGTCACTCAGATGATTCATTAAAGGCAATTGCCCTTAAATTTGGAGGGACAGACACTTTAAAATCTGATGAAAGTTGTAGACCCTTCCTTGAAAAATACACATGCATTCAAAATTTTGCATAAATACAGTGGGGTCCACAGATTATTTAAAACCTATCTATAGGTTCTATATGGTTCCAGGGATGACAGGATAAAAATCCTCCACTAGTTATTATTGAAAATGTAATTTAGCCTCAAACTTGTAAATCTTTATTTTTTTCAGACTAGAGACAAATAAGAATCTAAGAAACATGTTTGATCCCTTTCTCTTTCATCATGCCTGGTCACTTGGTCATGGTTTATTCTTCTGAGGATGGCATTTAAGGGTGCCATTTCTTTTCAAAGAAGAAGACCCTCACACAAAGCACACAGTAGTTTAGTTCTATGAGGAGCAATACAAAAAAGGACTAGATACTTGAAACAAGAGATCTAATGTCTTTGTTTCTGAAATGGAGACCTGCAGCCCCTAGAACTCTAGTCCACTTTTTCCCTTGAACCAGGCCGAACCTCATCTCTCTGAGGTTACTGTCGGAGGACTTATCCTTGGCCAGGTTAAGGATATCTTCATCCTTACCCTTATCCTCCCTTCGTGTGCTTAGTCTTTCAGTCATGTCTGCCTCTTTGCAACCCCATGGACTATAGGCCACCAGGCTCCTCTGTACATGGAATTCTCCAGGCAAGAATTCTGGAGTGGGTAGACATTCCCTTCTCCAGGGGATCTTCCTGACCCAGTGATCGAACTCGCATCTCCTATAGTGGGCCTGCCAATACCTGAAATCACTTTTATCATTGTAGGTCATTATAATAATAAAAGAAGAAAAATATGAAGAGACATTTGACTACTGATGTTTTTCTAGGAAACTCAACTTTTTGATTTGCTATTGAGTCATTTTAACTTTGTCTGGAATTCTACAATATTGTCACTGTTCTTGAAACTGTTGTTTTCATTTTCAAATCAACTTTCCTGCCTTCGCTCAGTCCAGAGCCCATCATGTAGCAGATACCCAACAAAAATCACTGAATGAATTAGTGAGTAAATGAAACTTGATTCCACAACTCAAGACACCGTCTTAGTGAATGATGGAAATGTCCACTAATGTCATGAAACAAAGTTTTCTAAATTGATCTTCAAAAGTTATCACAGACTGATACCCATTTGCTTCAGGCTAGTATAAAATTTGCAAAACATTTTAAACAATCCTAGCTTTTATTTCTCTTTTCCGTCTCTTCTGTATGTTGCTTTATGTTTCCAAATGTTCAATCCCTACTTCATCAGAGGTTGACAGTTAATGAGATGCAAAGAATTTTTTTTTAAGTTGACGTTGTTGTTCAGTCGCTAAGTCATGTCTGACTCTTTGTGACCCCATGAACTGCAGCATGTCAGGCTTCCCTGTCCTTCACTATCTCCTGGAGTTTGCTTAAATTCATGTCCATTGAGTCAGTGACGCCATCCAACCATCTCATCCTCTGTCACTCCCTTCTCCTCCTGCCCTCAATCTTGCCCAGCATCAGGGTCTTTTCCAATGAGTTGGTGCTTCGAATCAGGAGGCCAAAGTATTGGAGCTTCAACTTCAGCATCAGTCCTTCCAATGAATATTTAGGGTTTATTTCCTTCAGGATTAATTGGTTTGATCTCCTTAAAGTTACATCTGGCAAAACTGTGCTGGCAATGGGTGCTAGCGAAATCATTTTGAAATCCTAACCCCAAGCAACATTTAAATTGTAAAGGTAAATATGATTCTTTTCTATCAGTGTCTAGAAATATACAGCGATATTAACTTTTTTGTTTTATTACATATGACTAAATTCTTATTACTCAATATACGTGTATATATTGTATATATATGTATGAAGTGAAACAAAAGTGAAAGTCGCTCAGTCGTGTTCAACTCTTCGCGACCTCATGGACTATGTGGTCCATGGAATTCTCCAGGTCAGAATACCGGAGTGGGTAGCCTTTCTCTTCTTCAGGGGATCTTCCCAACCCAGAGATCGAACCCAGGTATCCCGCATTGCAGACAGATTTTTTACCAGCTGAGGCACAAGGGGAGCCCATATATGTCAGTTCAGTTCAGTCGCTCAGTCGTTTCCAACTCTTTGCGACCCCATATGCATTTATATATACATATATATATATATAAAGTTATATCTATATTACAAAATTTTATAATTCTAAAATTGTTGTCTCTTGATCCAAATATGTAAGCAGGATTAGCTTTGATAGTTTCGGGCTATGATTAACGAATAGCATTAATCAGCAATATATAACCCGATTTTCCTTCTCCACTCTGAACAATTTCCAATTCCATCGCTAACATTTTTCTCTTTAGGGAAGACATAAACCATCTTACAATATCATGACTTCTCCATTTAAATTTTGCACAAAAGGTTTTTTTTTTTTTCCCTCTATTCCTAGAGTCCTGGAGTCAACCTTCCATGAACTTATATTACATTTTTTAAGGACAGACACAAATAAATCAAGTTTTCAAAACAACATGATTTTTTAAAAAAAGATTTTTAGCAGCAAATTGCAGAATGGCTCACAGTGCAGGAATATAGTCAAGTTTGCATCGGGTAAGGCTTATCATTATTTCTAAGACTATTGTGGTAAGAATTAGATTTCTCTTGTCTTTCCTTAGCAAATGTAAAACAAATGCATTCCTTCTGACGGTCTATATTTTTAAAGCTCTTTTTTTTTTTTTTTTTTTTGAGAGGTGAGGAGGAAAGAGAGTTAATTTTAGTAGTTTCACCCCATCACATACCTGTCATTTTTTAGAAGAGGAAAGCCATTTCCAGAGCATTACTGTCATTTCTAAATCGACTAACCACAGTCTCCCAGCAGCCACAGAATCCCCTGATAAGGACAAATAGTTATATAAAGACAAGCATTAAGATTGCAATGTCACACCCCAGAAGCTATTTTCATGTAGCTTTCCAAAATGGGAGGAAAACACCTCAATCTGGTTGTCAGGTACATATCAGAGATATAATTACATTCTGGGAGACTCTAGGCAAATCCAGAAGCAATGACAAGCACACTTGTGATAAAGAATCTAAAGAGTCAGTCCTCAGCACTTATAAGCTCCGTTACTGTTATATCTCAAGGTGAGGGCCATCGCTAATGAACTTTACAGTGAAAGATTCTCTTGCCACCAGGATGCCTTGCCATACATAGATCACCTGGACCTGGGCCACATGGCCAAGAGAAGGCTGCTTTGGTCCCATGAATGACCACCAAGAACGAAGGTCTCTTTACCTAAACAGATCTAGACAGCATGCTCTTCTCGGGCAGTACTGTCATCAGCATGGGGCAACTTAGATGCTGGAGCAGAGAGCAGAGTCTAGGGTGGGGAGCCAGTTGGGTTACGTGAGTTTAACATCCTGTGGTCCCTCCTCCCACTCACAGTTTAAGAAAACGTGTCGATGACACGAGAAGATCTGTACCTCTTTTCATACTCAGTTCTATTGGTTGAATTCATGTGAGCCAATGGATTAGATCTTACTTATTAGGTGGTTAAGATATTTGATATTCATAGTTGAAAGGAGATCAGAGTAATACAATAGAAAATGTAGTAACCAGTACATTAGGAAGAAGGTAAACCTGGGAAGTAATCTTAAGATGTCTATTTAAAACACTCAGATCTGGGAAACTGTTTAAGTAACTGTAATAAATCATTAATGAGTGAGCGGTAAAACACTATTTAATCATTAATTAACCATGTATTAACAGTAGAAAATATTAGTAATTCATTCTTAATTCACCTAGTGATAGCTACAATATAAGTGCTTGTGGATTCACATAATTAACTATTTAGCTTGTTTTCTAATTAAGTTTTAACATGGTTCTAATGAGAATTTTGCTTTTATTAACCACCTTGATAGCATGGCAGTTTACATGCTTTTCAACTTAGCCTTGCACTCTTCATGTTTTGCTTATAATTGAAATGTTATTATATACAATTATGTTTATTTATATGTAAAATATTCTCAAGATGCAATTTGACAAAGCTTTTATATAATCCATTCATTTTCATAGACATAAAATTTTTATTTTTCATTTTCAAGTTTCTAAAAAACCTTTAGTCTAAATTGGGCTTTGATTTGATTGAAGTCAATTAGGGAGTTTCTAAATGATCAGGATTTCTAAAATAATTGTTGTATAAATGTTACTCCCACTGGAATATAAAAGATACTTGGAGGAGCTTTTGCCTGTTTTAACTAAAGTTTTCAGTAAGTACTTCACTTTATCTGTCTGTGAAAAATGGCTAGCTCAACCAACTTTTACTACAATGAAACAAATAAATAATATTTAATTTGTATATATTTTACATCAGACTTTGGTAAAAAATTTCATCCTGAGAAACTAAACCTTATCTCATTGACCATTGTGAGAAAATTTCTTCAAATGAGATTTGAAATCACTCAAATAACAAAGGTGATCCAGAATAAATAATATATTATTGCATCCACTAAGGGAGGAAGAGTAAATTGTGGGCTTAATATTATTTTCTTATTCTAGTTAATATTATAACAATGATTCTTAGTAAGTATATCTGTGGAAATCTAATCATATTAAGTTGGTTATATGTCAGAAATATGAAACAATTGACTCTATACTGTGGAGCCAAGTATACATTTTAGTAAAAGATAATATTAGCATTCTCAATCAAAATTTACAGAAAATAATATTTAAGTTGACCACCTAAACAGGAAAAGCACTAAGTACTCTTGTTTGTGGGGGCCTTATGTCAATGGTAAAAGGGGGAATAAATGAAAATAGAAGCAAATCTGAGATACTTTAGGTTAATCATTGGGCGTTTAAAGGGATTGAAGGTGAAGGGCTCTATTTACAGGGCCATCAATTCCCATCACAAAGAGATGGCCCTGTGGCCTTTGTCACACTTGTCAGTCAATCCCAATCATTACAATCAAGCAGTTGGCTGGGGAGAGGAGACAAGAGGGTAATACACTGAGCAAATGGATTTGACTATCCTAACAAGACTGCACTGGACTTAATGACTGCCAAGTAGCAACTCCACCTTTTTTCCCAAAGGCAAAACATTTTGGAGTTGTCATAAAGACAATGCCATTGTAGAAATGTCAAACATTTATTTACCCCTCTTTGAAACTGAGTTTTATATAAGTGCAATTATATATTAATTAACTTTCAACTATTCTGAGGAACATATGAAAAAAAGAAACTGCTAATAATAATTGAAATAGTTTCTGGTGGGCACAAAAAGAGCATGTGACTATGGCTGAAATAAAGTTGTTTCTTGGTAAGCTAAATTACCTAGTTCAGGTTTCCAGAAAATAAACAGCGTGGTCCAGTGATGTCATGATCTATCATGAGCAAGGTATTTCTGTTTTTACAAAGTGAGAGCTCTCCATAGGGTGTGTCTTTTTTAAGGAAGGAGTACTCACTATTAGCAATTTAAACCAGATCAATAATGGTAGAAGTATTGTGCTAATGAGCCCAAAGTTACTGCTACCCTCCCTGTGCAGGCCAATTAGGCTCACAGAGAGAATAACTCTATTCCCAGACAACTGAGTGTACCCCTGTTCCTGAGCAGCCTTGACATTGACTAGGAAGCAGAGTAGGGATGTTAAATGTCGATTTTAAAGGCAACCATTGCTGGGCAACCAGCTACCGATGCCTCTCCAGGAGTCTGAGGTCCTCAGTAGTGACAAGGTCTCCAGAAGAGGTTAGCACCACAGGCCACCTTGACTTAGCATCCAAGTTATCCAAACTCTGTCCTGACAAAACAGGGAGTCTTGTAGATTTCAAGTATCAAATGACTTTCACATATTAGGAAAACTGATTCAACAAAGAGAACAATAAAAAAGGCATTTGCTTTGAATGTCAAGCCACAGGAAAATACTATCGTTGGAATTAGTACTCCAGATTTTTCTCCTCAGCACTAAACTAAGTTATTCAAAGACCAGATCACTCCAGTTTTCATCTTAGACTCTCCAAAACCTACCATAGTACTTACTGTGACCTGTAGGTTAGCATGCAAGACCCATAGATACCTTAAATTTCCTAGTAGTCATGTAAAAAAAAGGAATTAATGTAATAGTTTATTTTACTTAACACAATAGATCCAAAGTATGATCATTTCAACAGATAATCAGTGTAAAATGCTTATCTTCCAGCCATGACATGTGAGTGCTCAGTCGCGTCCACTCTTTTGGGACCTCATGGACTGTAGCCCATCAGGCTCCTTTGTCCTTGGGATTTTTCAGGCAAGAAAACTGGAGTGGGTTGCCATTTCCTCCTCCAGGGGTCTTCCCAACCCAGGGACTGAACCTATGTCTCCTGCATCTCCTGCTTTGGAGGCGGATTCTTTACCTGCTGAGCCATGGGGGGGAATAGCACACTTCAACTGAGACTAATCACACCTCAGGTGTTAGAGGGACACATGTGGATATAGGAGAGCATGACTGCAGATGCTCAGTTCATGCCTTTGATGAGAATATATGAAAGAAGGGACGAGTGAATGACTGGATGAAGAATATCAAAAAAGAAAAGTAATCACTTTGAGTTTATTGCACAGATCGAGATTATAAACTATTTAAGATTTTTTTAAATTGTACATTAATTGGTGGATGGAATGATGAGGACTAATATATGTCAAATTTTGAATCACCTAACTTTTACAGTACCTTTTATTATTTGGAGTATCAGCTACTTGAAAAAGTTTTCAGCAACTATTTGCATCTAGATTCAAAGTATTTATTAACTATAAAATTGAGAGTATGTCACTATAAATAGACTACTTCATAGGTCTTTATGAAAAAATGGGCTTGCATAAGCTCATTATTTATTATAACTTCAAAATAATTCTAGGAACATTTTCCATTGCAAGTTGAAAGTACATTTTAGAGCAATTTATTCTACAGCAACTCTGCTGCTCATTGCTTTGGTCTGAATATAATTTCAGGTCTGGTAGTAAATAAACCATTGTGTTCCATTTTCCCACCCAGTGGTAAAGAACGTGTAGACAGAAGTGGTTAATGTAGTACAACTATAGCCAAGCAATGTCCTCTGCCAGGTTCCTCCTGCCCTGCCAGTAAAAATTGAAAGACTTATAACAGAGGAAGATTTTATGAAAAAACAATACAAAGACATCTATAATAATATGTTATCTTATAAAGTATGTTTTATATAATACAAAATTGCACACCAGCTAGAGTTCTGTCAACCATTCAAAAAGCATTACATAAAACTTTTTTCAGGGGTAGAAGGGGAGAAATGATCTTTTATAGAAAGACTATTTCATTACTATTCAGAAAACACACAATTATCTTTTCAGAGAGGAATGTTTTCTAGATTAGTAAAAACCAAAGCAAAAAGACTGAGTTTTCTGAATAGTTTTCCGAATTCTTTTACAGTAAGATTTGCAGGAAAGAGTCTTTTGTATTTTATCACTGTAAAAATATTCAGCAAGCCCAGGTCACTCATTCCATTATATAATCCAATATACATGAGTGACCTAAATAGCCTGTTGTCCTCCCACCTTCTGTGTTAGTTTCTCTCCTGCCTCTATTTCAGTCACTGCGCATTATCATAAATATTGAAGTGTGAAAACAAGGATTTAAAGTATCAACAGCTCCATTTACGCCATTATTTCCACATCATTTTATTCATCTACTACACTCTCCAGTAACTGTCAGAACTTTAGAACTTTATGAACTTTAGAATTATGCTTTCCTGGATTAAATGACAATGTATTATGTTCTAATGAACAGATTTAAAGTCTCTCTGCTTGGAGCTAGCAGCTCTTTGCCCAGTTAGGTTTGCTGGATTAGGCACACAGCCGCAGGTTTGGTTTTTAAGTTAGTAAACCACTTTTCCCCAAAGCAGCTATTTTACTTACATTAGTTTCTATTTAGTGCCCGTTAGCTGAAGATAGAGTTCAGACTAACTGGTTTTCCCCAAAGTAAATACAGTAGTTCTCTTACTCTCAGAGTTGGAGGGATTTTTGTGACTTTTTTCTTTTTTCTCTTTCCAAATACACAAGTCATCTTATGCAGTAAAGCATGCTTGTCAATGCACATGTCAGCCAACTTTAAAAAGAATAGTCTGAGAAAAAATAAAAAGTAAATTATTTAAGTGGAGTTGTAGAGGAAGCTTGAAAGAATTCTGTTTGGAGGTTTTCTGTGCTTCACTGCCAATGGAAAGGAGACTCTGGATCTCTCACTAGTCAGCTTCTGTCATAACTGGGGCTGACAGTTCACATTGAAAATTCTGTTTTCTTCCTTCCCAGGAAAGCAAGTCAAAGTTAAGCCAACAAACTGTTGTTGGCAAGTGCCTTTCCTTTGTTTCCTCTTCTTTAAATTAGCCATCTGAGTTTTGTATGGGATTTGTGAATGGGTTTCCAGGATTTTGGACCACAGATTTGAGTAGGCACTAAACACTTTCAAGTAAAAATAAAGATACTTTGTGATGAAAATTGTGGTCACCTGAATGCAGCTTTCTGGGTGAAGAGAGAAAACTGAAGTTGCATTGTGTGGAAGAAACATACAAGAAACTATCTAAGCAAAACCACTGTTATAATATCATTATTATTTTTTTTTTTTGAGCGGCAGTTGAATCTGGCAGTGAGCTATCTTGGGCAGGGGGGGCGGTGTATTTCATTTGTCTGTCAAATGTACTACCACTAACAGATTGCTATTAACTTTGGCACACTAATGATTACAGGGAATGCAAGAATGAGTCAAAATTGCACCATACAGTACTTTGCTCTTATGCAGGAATTGTTAACGAAAGTGCTCCTGTCTTACTCTGTTTTATGCTTCAAAGTCTAGCATAAGTCTATGCTTCAATGTCTAGTTTGGGATCACCGTAATGAACTTTTCCAAAGTCTTTCCAGAGGCGAAATGCATGCTTCATTTCAAGGAGTACTTCAGGAGTGACTTATTTTAAGAAAACCCATTTTACAAAACTCCAAACCTAACAAAACAGATGAACAAGTAATGAAAAAGGGTGATATTCTTCAGAATAACAGAAGAAATAATCATTTTACAAGAGGATTCACTTTACATTTAGGGAAGTCCTTTGCATATTAAATATAAAATTTAATTTTCTGACAATCAGTTATCCTATAACTTTGGGGGGATATTTTATTTATGCTTCCACTAAGTTACAGGCAATTTTATAAAATACTCAATCACTAGCAATTTCACTAGAATCAGTGGAGTGATTAGTTGGATCTATGTCGTGTCTGAGACACAAACAGACATGAGGAATTGGTAAACCTGTAAAACACAGACATATAGGGTTTATGTTTATTTAATATCCCTATTATATAAGTTTACTATGTGTGCATGTCACAGCGTTGTTCCACTCACTGACTTATCTGAAGATAATACAGTATTTGCAAGACCAGTTCATTAAGGTTAATTTGTTCAAAAATATTAGAATCATTAATTTCTGGCTTATAGCTAATGGCTGTTCTCAGCCAGTGTCTTGCTTCATCATTAGTGTCACTGAGATGATAACTCACACCCAACTGTTTTTACACTATCTAATAGAATCAATTGATGCGATAGTTGACAAGATGCTGTTTTGCATTCTGTCATCACGCTAATGCACATGGCTTAAAGGCATTGGCATCCATAATGTGGGGCAGTTTTGTAGGAGACTAGAATAGGCTGAAGCTGCAAGGGCCATTTTCATAAAATATTAATGAAATTGAAAAATACACTGGGGTTGAAGGCTTGTCTGCTAAATGTAAGGTAAAATCTATTCTGTTCTGCTTTCTGATGACTGTAATTAGCAGCCCTAATTAAAAATTCAAACCTTGTGTATATTTGAAAGCATGAATCTTAGCTCGCATTGTGTTTATTTCCTTTACAAAGTATTTTATTTTACAACACTAATTGAACAGGATCCTTCCTAGTCCGACAGCCGCAGCTGGCTGGAGCCAGTTTATGTATCCAGTCTCTCAAGACTACTTCCTTTTGTAAGCAATAAAACATCTTTAAAAAACATGTATATGCTCTCTATGAGCCATTAACTCTGTGCCACCCAGCACCGGGCTGGTCTTCTTCCCACACATGGTGTTGTAGTTTTTTTTTTTTTTCACTTAAATGTGACCTCTTTGAAGAGGCTGCTTTTTTCTGATCTTCAATATTTAATGTGGATTTACTTACATTAAATGACCATCTTACCAAAGGAGGGAAGGCCCACTTCTGACATTATTTATGAATAGCCTACGCTCTGCAAAAATATGGAAGGAATTGCCTGGGAATACCTATTAGTTCCGGTAGAAAAATCTACTTTTGATCATTGTTTTTTAAAGTTATTTTGAAATCGGTGGCTGGGATGCTGATGCTTCACTGGGGAGTGTGTGACAGCAAGTGAAGTTCTAACTGATTAGGATCTGGTGACTTGGAGGGAAGAGGGATCAGGAGGGGGAGGGGGCAGGGCTGGATGGGGTCAAAGCTAGGATTAGAAGAAGTCAGAGTCCTTAAAAAGTTATTGTTTTTAATAATGGCCAAAATAAGCTTTGTTTCATATGGTGTTCATTAACCACTGACAAAAAAAATAAGAAAAAAAGAATCATTTGAAATATGCTCACAATACTCGGGGAGAGGTAACACCTGTCTTTTGTTTGGTCTGCCTGTCCTTTCCTCTCTGGGTCTGTGTCATTAGCTGTAAAATGGCAATGGTTATAATTGTTTTGCTTAGATGTTCTATCTACCTAAGAGGGTTGCTCTGAGGATCCCCAAAGATTAAATCTATGAAAGCACTATGCCAATTCTAAAATGACATGCAAATACCAGGGTCTCATTCCAGGTCTATTCATTCTTTACAAGTTGCTCAAACCAGGAATAGAAAATGATAGTCAACTGGGGTCAATATCATCAGAATTATGCTGAAAGTTTGTGCAACTTGATTTACGTAACTCAGTCACTAAATAAGGAAATGTCCAGAACAAAGAAGTAAGTCCTTTCCTTTTATACGTTCATGAAGCTTTGACCTGATTTTCCTGGACACTCCATTTCCAGTATGTTGCTGTGATCCACATGACTGAAAAAGTCAGGTATTAATTGCACTGAAATATTATAATTGGGTCCTCACTGATTCATGGCTTTAAGTGATTAAATGAATAAATAAGCAAGGATGGTTGATGCTAAGAGGTTAACGGTACTATTAAAAACCAATATTTTTCAATATTGGGAATTAAACAGGCTATTTCATACAACTACAAACTATTTAGTTTTTAGAATCATGTAGGCCTTGCCTTAGGCATGGGATCTATATTCCTTATACAGGGAGATTTCTCACTGAAGGAAATGAAAGTTTTTCTGGAGTAAGAAAATATTGAACATGAGACTATTAAGAGGATGTGAGGCCTGCTGATACTTGGATGATTGATTTCTTCAACTGACAAATGTTACAACCCACTCCCTTCCACAAATACTTAACTTATTGAACAGCAAGCTGCTGAAATGGGAAGAGCAACATTAATAATTTTGTGTCATGGAAGAGAATCCACTCCAATGATTTTCTGGATGGCTAGAATACATGGAGATAAGTAGGCTTGAGAAAAGTGGGAGGTGATGGATAAAGGAGCAGCTAGACCTCTAGGCCTGGGCCAAGTCTCTTGCAGAGCTCACTCTGGCCCCAAAGGGATAAGCCAGGAGCATGCTGCTGTTACAAAAGACTCATGGTGGATCCCAGAGGCCCATGGTCACAGGTTCATGTGCTACCTCTCATTATGGGGCTCAAGAGGGTAAGAGGCCAATGACAGTCAACCTTCTGTAGGAATTAGCCTGATGAGATTTTCCTCTCCTCTCTGTGCCCAGGGGATGTACAATGTCACCCTCCCAGGCACACTGGGGAGCAAGGTTTACTTCCTCTCATTCCGATCTCTGCTCCCAAATCTTTCCAGGAGCCTTGCCTTAACATGCATCCTCAGCTCTGCCCTCCAGTGGAACTGTACTCTGCTGTCCTCACCCCAGCTGGTTCTCCTTTCAGGAGCATCCCTACCCAAGGCCTGGCAGCATCAGGAATCCTCCTCAGGTGTGGACACAGCAGGGGATGGAGAGGGTAGGATGAATTGAGAAAGTAGCATTGACTTATATACACTATCGTTTGTAAAAATAGCTAGCTAGCGGGAAGCTACTGTATAATACAGGGAGCCTAGCGCAGGGATGTGATGATCTAGAGGGGTAGGATTTGGGAGGAGAGAGGGAGGCTCAAGAGGAAGGAGATGTATGTATATTGATGGCTTCCCTGGTGGCTCAGATGGTAAAGCATCTGTCTACAATGAGGGAGACCCGGCTTCGATCCCTGGGTTGGGAAGATCCCCTGAAGAAGGAAATGGCAACCCACTCCAGTACTCAGTTCAGTCAGTTCAGTTCAGTTCAGTCACTCATTCGTGTCTGACTCTTTGCAACCCCATGAATCACAGCACGCCAGGCCTCCCTGTCCATCACCAACTCCTGGAGTTCACTCAGACTCACATCCATCGAGTCAGTGATGCCATCCAGCCATCTCATCCTCTGTCGTCCCCTTCTCCTCTTGCCCCCAATCCCTCCCACCATCAGAGTCTTTTCCAATGAGTCAACTCTTCGCATGAGGTGGCCAAAGTACTGGAGTTTCAGCTTTAGCATCATTCCTTCCAAAGAAATCCCAGGGCTGATCTCCTTCAGAATGGACTGATTGGATCTCCTTGCAGTCCAAGGAACTCTCAAGAGTCTTCTCCAACACCACAGTTCAATTCTTTGGTGCTCAGCCTTCTTCACAGTCCAACTCTCACATCCATACATGACCACTGGAAAAACCATAGCCTTGACTAGACGGACCTTTGTTGGCAAAGGAATGTCTCTGCTTTTGAATATGCTATCTAGGTTGGTCATAACTTTCCTTCCAAGGAGTAAGCGTCTTTTAATTTCATGGCTGCAATCACCATCTGCAGTGATTTTGGGGCCTCAAAAAATAAAGTCTGACACTGTTTCCACTGTTTCCCCATCTATTTCCTGGAAAATCCCATGGACGGAGGAGCCTGATAGACTACAGTCCATGGGGTTGCAAAGAGTCGGACATGACTGAGCAACTTCACTTTCACTTTCATGTTGTTGTAGGGCTTCCCTTGTGGCTCAGCCAGTAAAGAAATCTGCCTGCAATGCAGGATACCCAGGTTTGATCCCTGGGTTGGGAAGATCCTCTGGAGAAGGGCATGGCAACCCACTCTAGTATTCTTGCCTGAAGAATCCCATGGACAGAGAAGCTTGGTTGGCTACAGTTCATGAGGTTGCAAAGAGTCAGACATGACTGAGAGAATAAGTATGCACATATGTTGCTATATTACAGAAACCAATACAACTTTTTTAAAGCAATTCAGTTCAGTCGCTCAGTCATGTCCAACTCTTTGCAACCCATGGACTGCAGCACACCAGGGCTCCCTGTCCATCACCAACTCCTGGAGTTTACTCAAATTCATGTCCATTGAGTCAGTGATGCCATCCAACTATCTCATCCTCTGTCGTCCCCTTCTCCTCCTGCCTTCAATCTTTTCCAGCATCAGGGTCTTTTCAAACGTCAGTTCTTCACATCAGGTGACCAAAGTATCGAAGTTTCAGCTTCAGCATCAGTCCCTCCAATGAATATTCAGGACTGATTTCCTTTAGGATGGACTGGTTGGATCTCCTTGCAGTCCAAGGGACTCTCAAGAGTCTTCTCCAACACCACAGTTCAAAAGCATCAATTCTTCGGTACTCAGCTTTCTTTATAGTCCAACTCTCACATCCATACATGACTACTGGAAAAACCATAGCTTTTTTTACCTTTACCATAGGGTAAAAAAAAAAATACCCTCCAATTAACATTTTTTTAATTAATTACAAAAAAAAAAAGAAAAAGAAATCCTCCTCAGAATGGCTGTTAGTTGCTGCCACCCCGTTCCCCAGAGCCTGTCCCTGAGAAACCAGGTTACCAGACAGTAGAATATGGTGAAAGCTGGCTTGCTTCTGAGCACAGAAGGTTCAGGGTCCAGGATCTCAGAGGATGGGTCATGACTCTTGCTGCTCCCCCACCCGCCCCCCACCCCCCCGCACACTAGGCCACTAGCCTCAACTCTTGTTCTGCAGATCAGAATGCTAGATGGACATAGTAAGATGTGTGGCAAGAGTTGAATAAAAATGTTGGGGAAAAAATCCCTTACCAAAGAAGAGGGGTGACTTTTATATATTTGGAGGTGGAGAAGGAAGGACCTTTGAGCCAAGTCCTCCCATTAGGGCTCTAGATTACCAGGCATGGTCAGTGCTGGTCATCAGCCCAGTTTCAGGCCCTACCAACATTGCCACTGGAGGATTTAGCTGCCCTCTCCAGAACTTACAGTACAACTTCTCCCCTGCCTAGACAGTTCTATACTTGTGCTGCTTTTGGATCAGACTCTAATTCTTTCTCAGAAGTAGGTGAGGATATAGTTATGTCAGTAGAGACTCAAGAGAACTGGACTTCTATACTGGCCTTTCAAATTGCCTCTGGTCCAACACTTACCTCTTCCTCCTCTCTCTTTCTTCCAACAGATCCCTATGGCTTCCCTGTGGCTCAGATGATAAAGAATCTGCCTGCAATGCTGGAGACCTGAGTTTGATCCCTGAGTCAGGAAGATCCCCTGGAGAAGGGAATGGCTACCCACTCAGTATTCTTGTCTGGAGAATTCTGTGGAAAGAGGAACCTGATGGGCTATATTCCATGGGGTCACAAAGAATTGAACACCACTGAGTGACTAAAACTTTCACTTTCCCAGAAGGAAGGAAGCAAGCAAACTGACTTTAGTTCCTCCAAGAGTGTGAATGATCTTCCCTGACTACTGGCAGCTTAACAGAGGCTTATGCTCCAGAAGGGTGGTCATTCGTGACTCTGGGTTTGCAGCTGTTTGACTTCCATAAATGAACCTAGCCACAGGATTTAGTTCTGTGGAATCTGAATGGAATCAGAAAACAGAGCTGTGAGTGAAGAAAAGGCTTCCAAAGCTCCTGTGAAAGTGAAAGTGTTAGTCGCTCAGTCCTGTCTGACTCTGCAACCCTATGGACTATATCCTGCCACACTCCTTTGTCCATGGAATTCTCCAGGCCAGAATACTGGAATGGGTTGCCATTCCCTTCTCCAGGAGATCTTCCCAACTCAGGGACTGAACCAGGTCTCCTGTATTGGCAGGCAGATTCTTTACCATCTGAGCTACTAGGGAAGCCCTCTAAAGTGCCTCAGTTTAGTTCAGTCACTCAGTCGTGTCCGACTCTTTGCAACCCCATGGATTGCAGCACGCCAGGCTTCCTTGTCCATCGCCAACTCCCGGAGTTCACTCAAACTCATGTCCGTGATGCCATCCAACCATCTCATCCTCTGTAGGTCATGTCTGATTGGGTTCCATGGGTGATTCATCCATTTTGTACAGTTATGTGCTCACGTTACAAGATTTCCTACTTCCAGATGAGGGAAGAGTGGAGGTAGCAATATTCATGATTACATGATGGAGAAGAGAACAGGTTGCTTTGTGTTGGTTGGCACAGACTGTGGATGTTTTTCTAGTGTATGGCTCTGTCTTTGGAGATTACCATTATAAATCCACTGGAGAGAAAAGTGCTTACACTTTACATTTTTTAAATGCATTCTGTAGGTCACTAGTGTTTACCCAAAAGTAAACTGAGGTGGAGGTTCAGAACCCATTTAAAAAAAAAAGAAATAGAGCCCACAATACCCTGCACAACCCTAAGAAAGTTCTAGAAAGATTTTCTTGAATAAAAAAGTTAAGAATCCACTTTTTGGATCATCTTGCTTTTCTATCTATCTTCCCCTCTTCAGTTCAACTCGTAGGAGAACTTCTCCTGTTATCCATTGGACGTACTCTTTGGGCCAGGAATAACATGTGTGTTTTACTTCAGTAATTCACCCTGCCCGCCTACGGAGGCATAACTGGTAGGGTCCAGGCAAGACTTCAGATAAGAAATGCACACCAACTACAATTCACTGGCTTGTTATTGTTGTATTATTTATTCTCTACCTTATAAGATATTTCTTTTGCTTGCTTCTGAGATGCCCAAAGTACTTTACCAGATACTGAATAAATGATTAACACTCAGAACCCTGCTATGAGGCAAGCAGATTTGCAATGATGATGGGAAAAAGGAGAAAACTAAATCCCACATTAGGAAAATAACAATTCATAACACAAGGTGAAGATAGCAATTTCTTGCTTGGAAAGGGAAGAGAGCAGAGAATGTTAACCAGTTTATTGACTACCTCAAATTATGCCCTCTTTCTTTCCTCTCTACCTCCCCCCTCCATACATACACCCATATTACTCAACGCACTTCCGCATATCAATTTTGTTGGCTGTCACTGAGCAGATAGGAAAGTATATGCTAATATAAACATCACTGCATTTACTAGACCTTATCACTGGCCTAATGTTATTGAATTGATCATAGTATACAGGATTTTGCTTAAATTAATTGGCACTGTTAAAAAGCTAAAATGAGGCCAGCACCGAAATTTAGATTATCCCAGAGTTTAAGCTCTTCCTTGCGGTTCATTTCTTGACAAATCAATCTAATTTATTTTCCCTCTTATCCTTTCTCATAGTATCCTGTAATTTTCCTTTGCAAAATTTTAACAATTTATACTGTTATACTTCTTATGTATATTTTTGAGTGCATAATTTCTCCAATGGACTATACATTTCATCTTGGCAGAGATTTTATCTCTTTTGTGAGCATTTAGCACAATGCCTGGCACATTATTCTGTACTCAATAAATGTTAGTTTGATAAATAAATGAGTAAACGGAAAACATCAATTTGGGATTAAGATAGACCTAATTCGATCCTTGATCTTACTTTCAAGTTATGCTAAATTGAGAAAATAATTTAACCTCTGAGCCTTGGTTTCCTCATTTATTGTACAAAATAGAACTAAGAATACCTATCTCACAGTATATTTATAATGATTTAATTAGGTAATATGACGGATTTTAAGCAGTCAAGAAATGCTATGCATTGTGGGTTAAGATTTGATTTATAGAATTTGCAGATTTTTAAAAAAATGTTATTTCATCCATCAAAACTCCACAAATAATTATGCAAAAGTCACAACTATTCCAAATGCAATTATAATACAGACTTGGAGTCATATTTCATTCATTTCTGGGTTTCACACAACTTTAGAAATGGGACCTTGCATTGAAAATGAGCTCAGTAAATGTGTACTCAGTGGATTAACTAATTTTATGGATAAGGAAACTGATGAAAGTACCAGGGACTTGCCTGCTGCTGCTGCTACTGCTAAGTCGCTTCAGTCATGTCCGACTCTGTGCGACCCCAGAGATGGCAGCCCACCAGGCTCCCCTGTCCCTGGGATTCTCCAGGCAAGAACACTGGAGTGGGTTGCCATTTCCTTCTCAAATGCATGAAAGTGAAAAGTAAAAATGAAGTCGCTCAGTCGTGTCCGACTCTAGCGACCCCATGGACTGCAGCCTAGCAGGCTCCTCCGTCCATGGGATTTTCTAGGCAAGAGTACTGGAGTGGGGTGCCATTGCCTTCTCCGAGGGACTTGCCTAACTCCATACAAATAGCCTAAGGAGCAGAGGTAGGTTTTTCTGAATCCTCATTTAATGATCTTACTACTAAACATCATCACCTGCTTTTAATTATAGATCAGATATCACACTAATAACATTAAGAGTAATTCATTTGAGTACATTACTCAGCTGTCACTTATGATACAAAGATTTTTTTCCTTGGACATTTTATAGAAAACTTGGGCTTTAGAGAAAAAAATGACCTAGTTTCAAATCTCAGTTGTGCCATTTCCAAGTTGATATTAGTAAATTACTTAATCCCTCTGAGCCTCAGTTTCCTTTTATGTAAATTACGGATAATATAGTTTTCTTGTATATTTATTTATGATAATTGCATGAGATATTATTTGTGAAGAACATAACAGTTTCTAGTACATGGTAAGCATTCAATAGAAAAACAGTAATAATAGCTTTCGTTTTACTAGAGTTATATTTATTTAGCACTTCCTTCCTTCACCTACCAACAATAATACTTTAAAACAAAACTGTCATTTTCATTTTCACCACTTTCTCTTATTTTACAAGACCGGAGTGTCATATATATTTTGTCATATGCTTGACCATTTCTGTTTTGTCTTGTTCACAAAATTTAAAACTATTTTGATTCTTCCACAATTCTAGCTCGTTCCTAAAATACAAGCAAATATAAGTTGACTGCATGCAATGATGTAAATGCAGAACGAATTTTCATCAGTAGAGTTGCTCTCACAAGTAGCGTGATCAGTTTGGGAACTGTCCCCACGTACTCCAATTGTTCTGATATAATTGTTGATAGAATCTCTTTTATCCTCAAAACATGGCAGGTGAACCAGTGATAGAATCTTCTAACTTCTCACTTATTAATATGAAGTTGTAGGTTGCTGAGTTTAAGAAGACATAACTGTAGTTTTAGGAATAATGTTTTTTAACCCACAGTTTCATTATCTTTTGTTCTGTAATCTGATACTTATTTGCTGCATAGGAATACATTCATATAAGAAGAAATAGTCTCTCTCTTTGGGAAACTGCAGTGAATCTGTAAATATTTAAGGTTGGAGATTAAATAATTTAAGAATTCGTCCAAATTCAAGCAAATTCACCATTGAGGAAAGATTTAATTTACAAGTAATCAATTCACAACTTCTTAGATGTAAATATAAGTAAATTAGGAAGTATGCCAGTAAAATCCTAGAAAAGAACAATCTCTGGGTTCGAGTCCTTGCTCTGCCTCTTACTAGTTGCCAGCTTTGGGGCAAGTTTTCTAAATAATCTGAGCTTCAATTACAATTATAATTAATTAATTAATTTTGGGCTCCACTGGATCTTTGTTCCTGCAAGTGCTGCTTAGTCGCTCAGTCGTGTCCAACTCTTTGTGACCTCATGAACTGTAGTCCGCCAGGCTCCTTTGTCCCTGGGGATTCTCCAGGCAAGAATACTGGAACGGGTTGCCATGCTGTGGCTTTCTCTATCTGCAGCAAGTGGGGGCTGCTGCCTAGCTGTAGTGCGAGGGCTTCTCCTGGTGGTGGCTCCTCTTGTTGCAGAGCATGACTCCAGGGCATGGGGGCCCCATAGTTGCACCTTGCAGGCTTAGTTGTCCCACGGCATGTGGGATCTTCCTGGACGAGGGATTGAACCTATGTCCCCTGCACTGGCAGGTGGACTCTTAACCATCGAACCACCAGGGAAGTCCTAAATTACTATTAAAAACATTATCTAGAGGTAAGCTAAGAGAGAAAGTAAAGAAGTCAACTAATAATTTTAACAATATGATATGGTCAATCTGCATATTTTTCACATTCCAGAACTCTCTCTGCTGCTGCTGCTGCTAAGTCGCTTCAGTTGTGTCCGACTCTGTGCGATCCCAGAGACGGCAGCCACCAGGCTCCCCCGTCCCTGGGATTCTCCAGGCAAGAACACTGGAGTGGGTTGCCATTTCCTTCTCCAATGCATGAAAGTGAAAAGTGAAAGTGAAGTCGCTCAGTCGTGTCTGACTCTTAGCGACCCCATGGACTGAAGCCTTCCAGGCTCCTCCATCCATGGGATTTTCCAGGCAAGAGTACTGGAGTGGGGTGCCATCGCCTTCTACGCAAGTATCCCTAGTGAGCTATTTAAATAGTTCTTATTTCCCAGCTGTTTCCAAATTGTATTTCAGTTCAGTTTAGTTCAGTCGCTCAGTCATGTCCAACTCTTTATGACCCCATGGACTGCAGCAGGCCAGGCCTCCCTGTCCATCACCAAGTCCCGGAGTTCACTCAAACTCATGTCCATCGAGTCAGTGATGCCATCCAGCCATCTCATCCTCTGTTGTCCCCTTCTCCTCCTGCCCCCAATCCCTCCCAGCATCAGGGTCTTTTCCAATGAGTCAACTCTTCCCATGAGGTGGCCCAAGTATTGGAGTTTCAGCTTTAGCATCAGTCCTTCCAAAGGACACCCAGGACTGATCTCCTTTAGAATGGACTGGTTGGATCTCCTTGCAGTCCAAGGGACTCTCAAGAGTCTTCTCCAACACCACAGTTCAAAAGCATCAATTCTTCGGCACTTAGCTTTCTTCACAGTCCAACTCTCACATCCATACATGACCACTGGAAAAACCATAGCCTTGACTAGACAGATCTTTGTTGGCAAAGTAATATCTCTGCTTTTCAATATGCTATCTAGGTTGGTCATGCCTTTCCTTCCAAGGAGTAAGCGTCTTTTAATTTCATGGCTGCAGTCACCATCTGCAGTGATTTTGGAGCCCAGAAAAATAAATCTGACACTGTTTCCACTGTTTCCCCATCTATTTCCCATGAAGTGATGGGACTGGATGCCATGATCTTCCTTTTCTGAATGTTGAGCTTTAAGCCAACTTTTTCACTCTCCTCTTTCACTTTCATCAAGAGGCTTTTTAGTTCCTCTTCACTTTCTGCCATAAGGGTGCTGTCACCTGCATATCTGAGGTTATTGATATTTCCCCCGGAAATCTTGATTCCAGCTTGTGCTTCCTCCAGCCCAGCGTTTCTCATGATGTACTCTGCATATAAGTTGAATAAGCAGGGTGACAATATACAGCATTGACGTACTCCTTTTCCTATTTGGAACCAGTCTGTTGTTTAGACAAGGCCATATCAGGCACTTGGGAGTGATGCTCTTGATACACAACTGGTCCTTTGGCTTTAGGCCTTTCAGCTCAAGTAACTGATGTACTCCTTTCCAGCACAGATTAGTTCAGGGTCTGATGTCTAGGTATACTAATTAATGTCTTGCATTAAAATCTAGTTTCATGATTTATTTAATCATTGAAAGATTTTGAAATGTTCTTTCAAACTACTTTATTATAAATATTCTAGAAAATTCAACTTTTATTTGTTGGCTTTAGAAATGTGCTTTTTCCTCTAAATCTACATTACAACAATCCTTATAAAGAAAACTGTAGTGTTAAAAGAAAACATTCTTTTTACACTAAAAAAATTAAATATCTTTATCTAGATTGTGTGCAATTATACATTTGGATATCTAGATTCAAAATATTGTCACTTCTGCTAGCAGTCATTGAAATTTATTACTATTTACTTCATCAGATATAAGTAGAATTGTATCACTTCAATAGAAAAAAAACACAGTTTTGAATACAAAATAAGTTTCTGTGTGACTTTATTTCAAAGCATAAGTCCCACTACCCACTGAGATTTTAATAAACAATTGAAATAACCTGCAGTAACATCACTAAATAAATGATATAGAATAGGTACTTGAGATACAGAGGTTTTTAGGTTGGTCAACTTAAAAAGCAGAAAGAGCCCACTCTAGTAAACAATATGAAGAATATTACTGACTTTGGAGACACTCTCTGCGTTAATCACATGCCCTATTTGTATTGTTCTGGTCAGACTGAGCTCCCAGGTTTCATGTTGACTTGTTTCATTTCGACTTGCTTTGTTTCTCATTTTCTCCTTGAATCTCCCAAAGATGGACTGTGTAGCAATGTTCCCCATGTGATGCCTTTGGTATCCATTCATCCAGCACTTTCCTAGGCTGCATTCCCTAGCAGTGAACACAAAGTGTCACTGTGACTACATGCTAATCATCTAAAACTCAAAAAAATTTTGCCCAAATTTGAAATTCATTGACTTGCAAGTAGGTGTTCTATCTGAATCTTCTATGATTAGTAAACTTTAAGTTTATGTGGACCAGATTTCAATTTGAATTCTTTTTATCTCTTGGTCTTTCATAGACTACAGTGGTATGTTTGTTTGTTTGTTTTCTTTTGACCACACAAGAAAGAAAACAAACGAACAGAGATCCTGAACACTTCAGTTTTCATGTCTGATGACATGGGAATTCATGTGCGTTGAAGAAAGTAACTGGTCTATGGAAGTTGATAACGACCTCCGTGTACATATTTCTGGCCATCAGTACACCATACGCCTTCTTACTGTGCTGGATAAAGATGTTCTGCTCAGAACAGAAAAAGGATACACATTTCCATATACACACAAAAGGCAAACACCTGTATAAATTATAACTGAGTCCTTGAAAACCTTTTCTTTTTTCCCTTAAAACTTTCATCGATGTAGACTATCTGTGGATTAGCAAAGGCTGCTTCTGATTGTACTTTCCATTAGTTAACAGAAAGAATTGCCTCTGTTTTACTTTTTCTATCTTCATATTATTCATTTTTCCCATGTTTTTGGATACATGCATATCTGAAATGAGTATCTATTAGTCATAGTATCATTTCCGACCCCACAAGCAAGTATTTTCTTTCCAAATCTAAGATTCTATCTTGAACACACCTATCATTTTACCATGATTTTACCATATACAAGTATTCGTCCCCTCAAAAACATAAAAAATAATTTTGACTTCTGTACTTATGTAGAAAAACTGCAAAGATGAAGCTATGGACTTCTATTTTGAGATCCATTGTGTGGTGTGTATTGCTTGAAGGTGTGTTTCTCTCTGTCCTGGCTTACATTCTTTCTTTCTTTATCTATCTATGGTAGTTTTCCTTTAAACAGGGTCCTTTAATAGTTCACTCCAGCTTTGTTAGTACCATTTTCTAAATTTAGTATTTCCCATAATTGTTTTTAATAGAGTGCATTTATGGCTGTATATCGGAGAAGGCAATGGCACCCCACTCCAGTACTATTGCCTGGAAAATCCCATGGATGGAGGAGCCTGGTGGGCTGCAGTCCACGGGGTCGCTAAGGGTCGGACACGACTGAGCGACTTCCCTTTCACTTTTCACTTTCATGCATTGGCGAAGGAAATGGCAACTCACTCCAGTGTTCTTGCCTGGAGAATCCCAGGGATGGGGGAGCCTGGTGGGCTACCGTCTATGGGGTCACACAGAGTCAGACACGACTGAAGTGACTTAGCAGCAGCAGCATGGCTTTATATCAGGTGTTAGGAAACAGAGGTATGAAAACATCTTGGGTGCTTCTTCATCTGCTAGTTGGCATGTGCTTTTGTAGAAAAAGATACTGAAAAACAAGCATTTCATGAAACTTCCTCCGCCTCTACCTTTGTACTGCTGGGCAAACTATTTAACCTTGGTTTATTTTTTTTAAAACGTTTTTCTGTAAGGAACAGTGTGAAAATTATTTACAAATAATGGATCTATTTAAAAATAACTGTTAGTTATTATTCTCTAATGTAGTGAAATTGAAAAAAAGAAACAGATTTTTTTTGAGCATCAAATGTCAACGATGTTCATTTTAGTCCCTATCCACAGTTTAAAAATCTATACCTAGAGCGAACTTGAGTTTTTAGAAGCCGAGTGAAGTGGTTTTATTGTTTGTTTAATGAGTTTAATTTATCAAAGGATTTCTACAGACTCCCTGACTACTGTTTTAGCTGTGAATTTCTGATGTCTGGATTATGGTCAATAAAATGTCATAAGAATTTAGATATCTTATTTGGGGGTTTGGGATTTTGAGTTTTCAAGCTGATATTCTTTTATTCTACAAACGTTAATTAACTGCCTTTATGTGCAAGATGTGTGCTAAGGTCTGCAAGCACAGAAAGTCAAGATGCTTGCTCTCACCCACTCAGAGCGGTAGGTGCTGCGGTACTTTACAGGGGAGGTGGAACGTGTGTTGCATCCCAATGCTTCCTCAGAGTCTCTCAACTCCTCTGTCACATGACCTTGGACAGTTGCCCACCTCTGCTCGCAGCAAGGCCACAGACTCCCTGCGGGCTCCCAGAGACCGGTGCCTGAGGCAGTTTAGCTCTGTGCCCAGAGCCATTGGCATCTCCAGGCAGTTCTGGACTAGATGAAACACCACAGACAGTGACTTCCAAAGGAGCCAAGTAATACAGTCCAAAAACACGGGGAGGCGGGCACTTCAGGCAGCAAACAGACCAATGGGAGACAGCACTAGGGTAACTCAGTGGATAAAGTCCTTCTAATGGACTGGCCTGAGTCACAGTTTTTCATACATCTGGCTGGAAACCTGAAGTGGTGGCTGTAGGCAAAGGAACATAGCACCTGATATTTTCTTCTCATCTTTCTGGGATTCATTCCCTTTTCTCTCATTCTTGAAGCCTTGGTAGATTTCACTTCCCTATAAAGCTGGTGACTTCACCTAGCCTCAGTCTCTGTTATTTAGGGAAACTCGGTTAAAATAGTGGTCTTCAATCTGTTTTTCCTGGGTGGGGGTGGGGGTTGGGAAGAAGGAATAGAAGAAATTGATCAACAAAGATTGCAGAGGGAGGTGAGGTCTACCTGAAATAATCAATGAGTGCTTTTTTATACTTATCTAAGCTCTTGGAAGTCTTTAACCCATTATACATGACTACTTCAATCAAAAGACAGGGAATCTAAAAGTGAGAAAATAACATGAATGCATTATTTTATCACTCCAGAGATATCCTCATTCCATGCCAAGCTTAATAACATCTAAAATCCTCAGTGACCTCCAACCCCTTTCCCATATTATTTACATTTTTGAGGATACTGTCAATGTCCATTTTCCCTCAAATTCTGCAGCTTAATTTTTAATCCAGGTTTTGTTTTAGTAATGCATTCAAAGACTGTAACATAATTTAGTTAGTTGCAGAAAAGCAACACAGACATTCATGAAGATGTGCACACTTCTGACCACTTGGTCCTTCGATTTCAATCTTTCTCTGCCTACAGATTTCCTCCTGAACTTCCTGTTTCTCATATTAAATCCAGATCACCACAAGAGGCTTCAAGTTTCTTTCTCCTCCTCTCATGCATTTCAAGTATTATGCCGCTTTTCTTCCGTCAGTTCCCTTGTTCAGACTGAAGCAGGCTCTCTATTCTTTGCCATCAAGGCACATCCTTCACCTCAATCAACAACCCATCCTTCCTTAAGAAAGAAGACACAACAAACAAAAACTACTCCAATTCCTCCAGTGAGCCTCCTTACATCAAAACCAGCACAAATCAAACAGCCCTCTCCCCAAGAGAACATGGCAATCCCTCCATTCCAACATTCTTTTAAGAATATACCCATTCCACAAAAGAGAAGTGTCTGGCTCCAAACCAGAATTTGGAGGTAGAAATTTGGCAAAGTAAAAAAAGATTCTGTTTCTAGAAAAAAATAAGTTCAGTGATCACAATAGCAATTTACTTTTGTTCTTCCAAATGCAATTTTTGTTTCAGTTTAGGGTAGCCATATGACTTCTTGTGGGAATCAGGCCAGTTTTGAACCTGAAAGTGGCTTTAAAAAGCAGATATAAATCAGGATTGTTTCAAACAACCTGGGATGTCTAGTTACCCTATATTTAGTAGTCTATGAATAATGGTAGCAGCCTTCATTTTAATGATAAAAGCTCTGGGAATCTCTTCTTGAGATCATGTTCTGTTTTCAGATGCTCAATTCAAGGGCTTCTAGGTTAAAGGACTTCAGATTTGTTTTTAAAATGAGAATTTACAGGTGAAATCTTTGCACAGTGCTTAAGAGTGAAGACTGTTTCTGTTATATCTGGCTCTGCCAATTTCTGTTTGGACAAGTCACTTAACCCCTCTTTGTGTCTCAGCTTTCTTAACCATAGAACAGAAATAAGTATAATAAATATAATACTAATATGTATAATACCTCACAGTGTTGTGAGAGTTAAATAACTTGAAGCATTTAAAACAGTTTCTTGCATATGGTGTTGTTGTTTAGTCACTAAGTTGTAGTTGTATCTGACTCTTTTGCAACTATCTGGACTGTAGCCTGCCAGGTTCCTCTATCCATGTGATTTTTCCAGGCAAGAATATTGGAGTGGGTTGCCATGTCAGCAAGTACTATTATTATCATTACTATTATTGTCAGTAGTAGTTTTACTTGACTTCAGATAAGCATAGAGAAGGTTCTGATACAAAGATTTCCATGGGAGCAGCTGATGAATAATGTGCCAACTCTTCCGTGATTTCTATTTCTGAATATGACATATAGAATATGAAAATTTAACTTCTGAATGCTTTGTAATAGTCAAGGCAAAAAAAAATAAAGGATGGGAGGGAGCTGGTAAGCTGGAAAGAGACTTACTTTCTCCTTCTCAGGGAATACTCCCTCCTTCTCTTTTAACTCTTGTCTGGGAAGGAGGTAGAAGGTGTTCCGTTGTTTCCTAGCATCACATCTGGGGAAGTTCCAGAAAATAAGTTGATGAGAGAAAGAGAAACAGCGAACCTGAGAAAAGAAAAATGAAAGCCCAGAGGAGAAAAGATGATACAAAGGCTCACTAAAACACATGAAAAAAATCCACTGACAAAAGCCTCTCTCCCTGTGTTAAAATCAAGCAGGCATTTCTTTGCTGCTCTGAATGCTCTGATTTCTCTCTTCTGGGTGCTTTAGTGGGCTCCGGATGTAGGGAATTTCTTCTGATCTTGGTCCTTTTATGGCCACATGGAACCAGCACTGCCAGGGAAACTATTCCCTTCAAATTTCACAAGGTTGACCTTGCAAGGTTACCACTGTCTGTCCAGGGGGCGGGTGGCCCTGAGAGCTCCCGGGAGAGCCGGGGCCAGCAGTGGAAAAATGACTACAAAGACTCTCTCAAAAACCCCACACATCTTTCAAGCCAACCAGAATCCCAAAGCCTCTCACCTACGGGAATTCAGGCTTATTTGTATTATTATACCTGTCATCAATCCAGGAGAAACTGAAGACACTGTGGAAATCAAAAACAATTTATAGACACAAGTTCTTTTGATGAAGAGTAACTCACTGGATAGATGATCTTCTCTCTACTGTTCATAAGCCACTTGCCATCATGCTAGGTTTATTAATTTTCACAACCAAGATTATCATGGTTTTCTTCATCTATATCCTATGGATCTGGGAGAAGCAGAATTGAAGATTCTCTTACTCCCTAAATAATCATCCATTCCTCCCCATAAAAAAGGACTATAAAATTTCCCAGTCTAGGCAATGGGGAAGCTCTGGACTCCAGGGTTGTTGGAGGGGATGGAGAAATGTATCTTTACTTGATTAGACATCAATATATTTTTACTGAATTTTAAAAGAAAGCATTACAGTAAAATATCAACAAAATGATTTGAGAGAGTTATATCTTTAAAAGGGTAACAGATTTGAATTTTCAAATAATATTTTAAAGTATCTTAATTTAGTGACAACTATAATGTTTTCAAAATTACACAGTGTTGCCTCCATTCTCTCTGACCCAACAGAAAGTCAGAGAACTCAGATGTCAGCTAACTCAGACCCAGGAGAACAGGAACCAGACAAACATTTTTTTTTAATTTATTTTTTGTTGAAGGATAATTCTGTAACTGCTTTACAGAATTTCATTGGTTTCTGCCAAACATCAACATGAATCAGCTATCATATGTCCCCTCTCTCTTGCGTCTCCTTCCCATTTCCATCCCCATCCCACCCCTCTAGATTGTCACAGAACCCCTGTTTGAGTTCCCTGAGTCATACAGCGAACTCCCATTGGCTATCTGTTTTACATATGATAATGTAAGTTTCCATGTTACTCTCTCCATGTATCTCAACTCTCTCCTTCCTCCCCTACCCTCAGTGTCCATGAGTCTGTTCTCTATGTCTACGTCTCCATTCCTTCCTCCCCTACCCTCAGTGTCCATGAGTCTGTTCTCTATGTCTGCATCTCCATTCCTGCCCTGCAAGACAAACTTTGCCTAACTTCCAGATTCTATATAATATCATAATGCTGATCGAATAATAAAGTACAATCTGTAAACTTAAAATAATGCATGAAAAAACAAATTTCTTCTTTTAGTGTATTCATTTCAGTAAATTAGCTTGTTAAGGAATGTACATCCAAGAACAAGGACTAAGCAGAAAAGGGAGAAAATATGACTGAAAGATCAATTCTAGGGCCACACCCCGATGCCTCCTCTTCTCCCCGGCCCCATCCCTCTAATTGCTCCAGTCCTGGCCCCTACTGTGACCTGTGATGCCTGAGACATGAAACGTGCTCCAGAATCATTTCTCCTTCTCCTTCTCCCCATTAGCCAAGCTGCCAGCCCCTTAGGGCTCTGCTGCCATCTGGAGAAAGGCATCCCAGATGCCTTGACAAATTCCCTCTAAAGTGAAGAATCAGAGTTCAAAGGAAAAAAAAAATTAACTGTATTTTAAGGTATTTCTATATTTGTATAAATTGTAGATATTTTTGATCTTAACGTCGGATGTTTTGAACGTCTGACATATGTCTCTGGGCCTGTAAACTGTGCTCCACTTCCTCCAAGTGCACATTTCGCGTGCGCCTGACAAAGTTCCCTGTCTGAGCTTGTCACGTGGAGTTGATAACTGAGATAGCTAATAAACTTTGAGGGCTTCCCTGGTGGGCTCAGATGGTAAAGAGTCTGCCTGCAATGTGGGAGACCTGGGTTTGATCCCTGGATCCGGAAAAGCCCCTGGAGAAGGGAATGGCAACCGACTCCAGTATTCTTGCCTGGAGAATTCCATGGACAGAGGAGCCTGGTGGGCTACAGTGCATGGGGCTGCAAAGAGTCACACACGACTGAGCGACTAACACTTTCACTTTCACCAAGAGTCAGATGGGACTGAGGCACTGACGCTTCCACTTTCTTTTAATAGACTTTGAAATTAAAAACCTAAGGTGTAATCAAGGAAGTAAAACTTGATTCCACATATGTTGTTCTATAGATTAAAACTTGGACTGAACAATGCAAATGTATAGGATTTCTGTGAAGGATCTGACTTCTAAAATTCTCAGGATTAACATTTAAATGTATTAACATTTAAAAGTTGATATTAAACTTCACTTTCCTTTCTTCAAATTTCCTGAAATGGCTGAAGAAGATGAATACTAGTCTTGATGAAATGCCTTTGCTGGTTTGAATTTAATAAATAGGATCATTATATAAACTAAAACTCTCAGGATTAAAGCTTGGATACTTCCTATAATATCATTGCGTTCAGTGCCCTAAATGCAAATAATTATTTAGATGTAGATAACTGGATAATGCCCTGATACTGGGAAAGATTGAAGGCAGGAGGAGAAGGGGATGACAGAGGATGAGATGGATGGATGACATCATTGACTTGATGGACATGAGTTTGAGCAAGCTCTGGGAGTTGCTGATGGACAGGGAAGCCTGGTGTGCTGCAGTTCATGGGGTCGCAAAGAGACACAACAAAGCGACTGAACTGAACTTAACTTAGATAATGGTAACTGGGAAGTGAGAGGGTCAAGGAAAGGACTGGAGAGCTGGACTTCCCGAAAGAAAGAAGGCAATGACATTTTGCAATGAGTGGGGTGGAATTCATCATGAAGCCATCTCAATTATGTGAATCTACTGTCGAGCTGATTTCCTTTTGAAAAGATGATAAAACTCTTAGGTCTGATTCAAGAAATATGGAAAGCTTGCTACAGCAATAATTCCACATTAGTCACCAATGAGATGTACTAATCTTCAATTGCCTTTCAGAAATACAGTTTACTTGTTTGAAATGTTTGAAGGCTGCCAGTATCCATCCGTCTGCTATTGCCCATTGCATTCATAATGTACAATAAGAATCAATCGTCTCCTAATATTATCATAAAATGTTCACAACTTAAAAGTAAATACAAAAAAAAAAAGTAAATACATTTCAAAATGAACTGTTGTAGTCAGGCTCAGGAGCTTTGCTTTTTATAATGGAAACCATAATGAAAATTTCCTTATTAAATTTATTGTGCATTTTCATAAGCTGGTCCTCCCAATGTGAAAAGTCTCTGCTGATATACTGGAATTGTATGGCTGGGAAATAAAGGGAGTGCATATTTAATTCTGAAAGCTAATAAGACAAATTAGACCATTTTTCATTTTAAAATGTGCTTGTTTCAACATTTATAAGAGTAACCAGATAAACCTGCCAACATCTGTTCCTCTTACACAAAGAACTGGCTCTAATAAAATTTTGGTCATACTATAATGAGATTTTAGCAGGAGAGTGAAGAAATCTAAGGCAGGATGATGACAAATGTGACATTAAATCTTCTTCACTAACACTGATATGCCTGAAACCTTACAGAACACTTAATGTGACTATGATCCTGAACATTTGACAGCTTTTACATAATATTCTAGGCAAAGGTGACCTGATTCTCCCCTGCTGTTGACAGTGAGGCTGAAATGGCTCTCCAATAAATGAAGCGGGATTAGCTAGCCAAGATGGCAAACAACAGCTTATAATATGCACCGAGAAATTTCCATAGAACATTGAATCTTTGCCATCAGTGACACATGGATCAAGCCTGAATACAAAGCACATATTTCTCTAGGTGCTTGATGAGTTTTGAAGGAGAAGAATTTGCAAAGCTAACTTCAGATTTAAAGACCGGTTCTGTGCTCCACACTTAGAATATAGAAAATTCATTGAAGGAAGCTCCAAGAGTCTTAGTGTTGTGTTAGTGTATGTCATCTGCTTTAGCTGTATTTTAATGACTTGAACTAGACCCTCCAGTTTAAAAATCGTAGAATAACACAGGGATCCTGCTAATTATGAGTTGCAGGAAAATAATTACAATAAACAAGCACCAAGAAATTGTATGCAAGGTGATACAAACTGTGTATGAAATGCATTTAAGATATCTGCATTGATGTAGCCCATAAAGAATGCTACTCTTGCTTGTCAAGTTATGGGGAAATAATCAAAGAAAAGCTTGGGTGCTGTTGTCAATGCATAGCCTACAAGTCACCTGTTGTAAATTTAGTTTATAATGGTGTAATTATCTGCCACATGGCCAGATTGTCTAAATGCTCTTCCTTCTGTCGAGAGCTTGACAATTTGAATGCCACAGAATATCAATACCAATCTTTTACAGCCTTTTGCCAGAGCAGCCCCAGGATATGTTGAGCTGGCGTGGTAACTGCATTAGAGAATTGAGTTTGTTCTTTTTCAGAAGACAAATATACTATCTTTGAAACCACTTACAAGGAAAAGAATAGATATTAAATGCTGGTATATAACACCAAACTCAACTTGTTAATAATAGGAGTAACCTGTACTGTAAAAGAGATGGGATCTCTAAACTCCATAAAAGAATGGAATCTAGGAGAAGCAATCCCAGATGACATTACAGACGACATGCTTAGAGAAATGAAATCTGGAAGAAAAACTGAAGCCATAACAGTCCAATGTAATGCAGAATGTTGTAATATGTAATAACAACAATAAAAATAAATGCAGATGTGTTTGTAGCTTCTTAGATGACTAAGGGTATGAGTGGAGTTTTCTGAAATATTGTAAACCACAGGAGAGTGCAGCTGAGCCCAAAAATAAAAGTTGAAAGCCAGTTGCCAGCAGTGTGAAAAACCATTAACTGCTTCACTTGAAAAACATTCAAAAACTAATCATACACTTTCTTTGAGGAAGATTTTAGTTAACATGGAAAGGCTAGTTTGTTTGGTTATTTTTCATGAAACAATCCACCTTTTGATACATCCATATATGCACTACGGTATTTTTCAATCCAGCTGTAATTACAACACTAGACATGTTAAATTATAAAGCATTTTATAAATTGCAAATAATCTTTAGAAAATCAGTGCAAATCACTTTTATAAAAAGGTACAGAAGCTCATAATTTCTGAATGAATCCTACTTTGTGTCAAATTGAACAGATTCATTTTCACGAACATCACACATAAATCTGAAGCTGTTAGGGTTGTGAGTAGAATTTCAAGGACTCTAGGGGCTTGCTACGTGCATGCTCAGTTGCTTCAGTGGTGTCTGACTCTTTGAGACCCCATAGACTGCAACCTGCCAGGCTCCTCTGTCCATGGAATTCTCCAGGCAAGAATACTGGAGTGGGTTGTCAGGCCCTCCTCCAGGGAATCTTCTCGACCCAGGGGTCGAAGCTGCATCTCTTATTCCTCCTGCATTGGCAGGCAGGTTCTTCACTACTAGCACCACCTGGGAAGCTCCTAGGGGCTTGGTGGCTATTTGGAAAATATAGATTTCTCTTTCTAGCTGTTACTTTCTTCTTCCAGTTTTCTCAGTACTCATGAATAGTCACACCCTATACGTAGCCTCAGAGAAGGCAATGGCACCCCACTCCAGTACTGTTGCCTGGAAAATCCCATGGATGGAAGAGCCTGGTAGGCTGCAGTCCATGGGGTCGCTCAGAGTTGGTCATGACTGAGCGACTTCTCTTTCACTTTTCACTTTCATGCATTGGAGAAGGAAATGGCAACCCACTCCAGTGTTCTTGCCTGGAGAATCCCAGGGACGGGGGAGCCTGGTGGGCTGCTGTCTCAGGGGTCGCACAGAGTTGGACACGACTGAAGCTACTTAGCAGCGGCAGCAGTTTATAAGATGGCCATCAGATGGTAAATTGTCTCCTATGATAATTCACACGTGAAAACTTTAAAAACAGGGAGTGTGGGCTTATCCAACTCTTCACCTCCAGTTCCTGGTATAAACAAGGCTCTCAGAAGAACTTCCCTGGATGTCTAGTGGTTAAGATTCTGTGCTTCCAATGTGAAGGGCACAGGTTTGATCCTTGGTTGGGGAACTAAAGATTCCACATGCCCCATGGCATGGCCAAACAAAACAACAACAAATAATAAAATTTGGGAAAAAAAGAAAAAGGCTCTCAGATATGTTCATGAAAGTGAATTGAGTAAATTCTTTTGAAGATTTTGTTGAATTGGTGAGCTGCCATAAGTGAGGTTACTGTGGGGATGTGTGCAAGGTTCTTTCTAATTCAACATTTTTATTAATGTGTTGGGAGAAGACGCAGATCTCAAAACATAGTCATAAAATTTTAAGATGATACTAGCTTGGGAGGAAGACCAAACACTAGGGACACAAGAAATACAACCCAAAGAATTTAGAACTCTCGACATTAAAAGAAACTTGGCCTTCGAAAATGTAAATGACTGAATATGGACGAAATGGTTTGAATTCTTTCCAGGCAGGGGAATAAAAGAAATCTGGAGTCTAAGAGTAATAACTATTTTCAAATGAGTTCTGTGTTTAATGTAATTCGACTGTAAGCAGAGCCAGAGTTGTCTTGGCCTGAATTTAGGGAGCTCATGTAATAAATGAACCAGGAAAAAAATTGTCTTTCTGTGCAGTATTGAAGATTTCTAAATTTAAAGTGTCCTAATTTCATCCAATATCACTAGAAATGAGGTAATATAGGAATTTAGGAACCACAGATATGAGTAGGAATAAGACCAATTATTAATAACAGTTTTATACGTTGAGTAGATTGGATACTTACTACAGCTTCTTTTGGTATTTCACTGGCACAAATGTCTAAAACATGACTTCAAACACTGCCTATATAACCTGATTTAGTTCTTAGAACCATCTTTTAGATGGATATTTCCCCCTATTTTATTTTCAAAGAGAAGAAGCTTAAAAAGTTCAGGTAATTTGTTCACCTGGTTTGTTAAAACCAAAGTCACCCTGCTTTCAAATTCCACACTTAGATGAGAACAAAGAAAATAACAGTGCATCATATAGCTAAGAATGTTACAGAACATTTTCTTAACCAGCATAGACTATGCAGGTTTACTAGAATAAGTGACTCAATGGTGAAGAACCCATCTGCCAATACAGGAGATGCAGGTTCAATTCCTGAGTCAGGAAGATCCCCTGGAGAAGGAAATGGCAACCCACTCCAGTATTCTTCCCTGGGAAATCCTATGGACAGAGGAGCCTGGTGGGCTACAGTCCATGGGGTTGCAAAGAGTCCGACACGACCTAGAAACTAAACAATGACAACAAGAACATGATGAAACTATACTGTATGTTATGCTGTGATGGCCTCTTCTCTGGACACAGGGACCTCTCCCTGTGTCACACAGTCAGGGGCAGATTTACGAAGATTCACTCCCATTGAGCCTACTTCCCATCTCAAACATGAAAGATCTTTCTACCTACTTGCCACTGCTAGGACGTGAGGGAAATAGCACAAAATATGGGTTGGCCCATCAAACTGGCAGTGGTTCTATCCATGTTCCTCCATTTGTTGGCTCCACTAGTTGTCTTGTTGCTCAGACAGATTCATCTATCTCTTTGGGCTCACTTTCTTCAATAAAACATGGGTAATAGCACCTATATCTTAGAATGGTTAGTAAGAGTGAAATGAGATAATGCCTGGAACATGGAGTGCTCAGAAAACAGGAGTTGTTATTATTGATTGACTGATGGGTATTACTCATACTCCTATAGGGTAATACCAATGCCTCCATTTGGAAATCAAATTGGGGGTTTCATAGGGCAGGATGGCAAAGGTGCCAGGCACTATTCCACAGCACAGTCCACATTGTGTGGTTCATCTTTACCTCTTTCCTCTTCCCCTTTCTCTCCTCCATTCTGTCCTTGCCTCTACCCCTCACACTTTCAAATTATTTACATATGAATCCACTCATTTTTTTAAAGTGTTTATGTATTAGTACTTACCTATTTGGCTGCACCAGGTCTTAGTTTTAGCATACAAGATATTTAGTAGTGGGATGCAAACTTTTAGCTGTGGCATGTGGAATCTAGTTCCCAGAGCAGGGATCGAACCCAGGCCCACTACATTGGGAGCATGGTGGCTTAGCCAATGGACCACCAGAGAAGTTCCTGAATCTACTCATAATTTCACACCTTTCATCCATGAGGACAAGGAAAAATGCCTATGTAACTTTATAGTGTTTTACCAGCCATAAGAATTAAACAACTTCTTGATGCATAAAATTAAGAAACTCCCTTAAACAACAATCCTAAAGAAAAAACCCACCCCACCCTTAATTTTGCAAAAGAAAAAGTAACAGATACAAGGCAAAAATTTTATTCATTTCTTTTATATTTATGATGCAGATTCAAGAGTCAAGACACTGATTGATATATCAAATAGTCCTGATTGCTTTTAATCTAGAATGAAGTCTTCAGTAATTTAATAAAGAATGGATACAAGGCAGAAAGTAAAGTTTAACAGCTATTGAATTTTATCGAGCCTTAGGCAAAAATCACATTCAGATCAAAGGAGTTTAAAGGAAAAAAAGGCTAAGAAAACTGGCAGGAGGGATTATCTGAGAAGCTTTGGTAAATTCAAAACATTCTGTTATTGTTGTTGAGTTCTAAATTGTGTCTGACTCTTTGCAACCCCATGGACTGCAGCACACCAGGCTTCCCTGTCCTTCACCATTTCCCAGAGCTTGCTTGAACTCATGTCCATTGAGTTGGTGATGCCATCCGGCCATCTCATTCTCTGTTGTTCCCTCCTTCTCCTGCCTGCAAACTCATGTCCATTGAGACATTGATGCTATGCAACCATCTCATTCTCTGTCGCCCCCAAAACATTCTACTTTCTTATAACAAACTATCAAAATTTCTAACATTCCATACATAAATGAAATCAATACATAAGCAGGCTGAACCACACAAAATCCTTATTTGCTTCACAAATGTTTTTGTGGCACTACTCTTTGGATGTCCTTACAATACACTGAGTGAAATGTCTTCATTGAATGTTGGGATCTAGCAATGGAAGGGAGGAGAAACACAGGTTATAGTGAGACAGGAGCAGGATGAACAGGCATGTCAGCATGCACACACGTAGTCGCTCATACTCAGGACTTGGTTTAGGTCAAATTGTTCACTCTCTATTTGGAAGTGGTTGATTGCACTGGCCTTTCCATTATCATAAATTCACTGCCTAATACACTAACACACCAAGGTTAAAAAAAGTCATGACGTGTGCCAATGGCAGTCATCAGAATGTTCTAAGCAAAGGTAGAAGATGGTCCTGAGAGCCAGCCTTTAGTGCCAACTGATGAACACAGGAGATGAGGAATCTGAAGAACATGGGATCAAAAAGTACTTTATGAGAAAAATGTGTTAAATCCATGTACACCAGATAAGGAAACTTCTTCATATTTGAGACTCTGGTTTATTATATTGCTTTATCACTCTTCCTTCTCTGGATGGCTTCAGATATAAATCTTCACTGATTAATTTTAAAGAGGCTTTGTCCTACAGGTCAGGACAGAATGACACCATTTAGGAAGCAGTTAAGAAGTCTGTAGGAAGAGAGACTAGTCATCTGAAAATGGTCATACAACTGGGGAAAGAAGAGAGTATGTTCTATTAGGGCAGGTTTCAGAGAGAGGTTTTTGTTTTTTTTTGTTTTTAATTTAGGCTACTATTTATACCATAATTTAGTTAGAAATAAGAGAAAAAGAAAAAAGATTATGCCCAATTCACCTTAGCTTTTCTTATAAGACTGGTCTTAATCTAAATTATTTACTTATGTATTTATGTATTCATGTACTTATTTTTGACTGCACTGGGGCTTTGTTGCTATTGGTGGACTTTCTCTAGTTGCGGTGAGCAAGGGCTTCTCTTCCCTGTGGTGCGAGGGCTTCTTATTGTGGTGGCTTCACTTCTCTGGCAGCGAGGCACAGGCTCTAGGTGGGTGGATTTCAGGAGTTGTGGCTAACAGGCTTAGTTGCGCCATGGCTTGTGGGATCTTCCCAAACCAGGGATGGTACCTGTGTCCCCTGCATTTCAAAGTAGATTCTTAACCACTGGACCACCAAGGAAGCCTCTAATCTACATTATTTTTTAACAATCCTGCTCTCAGGCACCTACATTCTAGGGACTAACATGAAGCTTTCCCATTGCAATTTTGCTGTACTTCAAATGATTGAGAAAAAAATTTGTAAAGTATGATACACAAAGCTTCTCTAGAAACAAAATGGAATAGAGATATTTTTAGTAATAATATCATGATTTCTTTGGGTAAATGCTAACAAATAAGCCTAATATCATGATAAGATATTCAGAGATGGGACAATTTATTTCTAGAATCAATTTAAATAGATTAAGATATAGTATGAAATTGCCATTTTGGTAGAAATAGTAGGTCTACCACCATTATTCAAATGTTGATGCATCTGGTGGTTCTATATTCTTTTTTGCTTGTTAATGTGAGACAAGTTTGTTGGTAACTCTAAAATTTCCAACGTAACTCAAGCATTACCATTAGTTCTCTAGGAGAGACTACAGAGTCATAGTTTTTCTTCATTCATTCATCATTTGTTCACTCATAAAATTCTGCATTCATATATTTATGCTTTCTCCCTATATATTTTTGTACATTTATTATTTGCATAGTACTTCTCAGCAATAGGGGGATTTTAAGATAATTAAGTCAAGATGTCTAAGAGCTCATCCCTCATAAACTGATAGGAAGACGCACAGGCATGGTTGCGATGTTCTGTGACCCAAGACTCAGTAAGTTTCTTAGATAGATGTTAGGAAATACTATAACATGGAAAATTCCACCACGGACTATCAGGCTTACCATGAAAATGTCCTTGGGAGTAATGGTGTTTCTTTTCTAAGAAAAAGTGAAAGTGAAAGTGAAAGTCGCTCAGTCATTTCCAACTCTTTGCGACCACATGGACTGTAAAGTCCATGGAATTCTCCAGGCTAGAATACTGGAGTGGGTAGCCTTTCCTTTCTTCAGTGGATCTTCCCAACCCAGAGATCGAACCCAGGTCTCCTGCACTACAGGTGGATTCTTTACCAGCTGAGCCACAAGAGAAGCCCAAGAATACTGGAGTGGGTAGCCTATCATTTCTCCAGTGGATCTTCCCGACCCAGTAATCTAACCGGAATCTTCTGCATTGCAGGCAGATTCTTTCCCAACTGAGCTATCAGGGAATATGAATACTTGCTTCAGGGCTACAAACCAAAATCACACTGAAGTTGGCCCATACTTACACAGATCACTAAATTTCTTGTCCCAAACCACCAAGAACTCTGCATCACCACTGATTCCCTTTGTGTCCAGGCTTGTGGTTCAACTGGAACACCCACCCTTCTCACATCCCTGTGTGGGTAGTGCCTCAACTAATTCCGGGTCTCTAAAAGTGAGACATGGGCTTCCTGGTGGCTCAGAGGTAAAGAATCCACCTGCAATGCAGGAAACACAGGAGAAAGGGATTTGATCCCTGGGTTGGGAGGATCCCCTGGACAAGCGCATGACAACCCATTCTAATATTCTTGCCTGAAAAATCCTATGGACAGAAGAGCCTGGCAGGCTACAGTCCACAGGGTCACAAAGAGTCAGCACATGACTGAAGCAACTCAGCATGAGCAAAAGTTAGACACAAACAATTGAGACACTAACGAAAATATAAAGGAAAAAGGGAAACAGATAATAATCACTAAATAACCCTATTAGCGGAGAAGGCAATGGCACCCCACTCCAGTACTCTTTTGCTTGGAAAACCCCATGGACGGAGGAGCCTGGTGGGCTGCAGTCCATGGGGTCGCTAAGAGTCGGACACGACTGAAAGCAACTTAGCAGTAGCAGCAGCAACCCTAATAGATTATAACTGCAGTAAGTTCTGTAGGAAAACATGTGCTTTTATATATATATATATAACTTTTTTATTTATTTATTTTTTCTGGTGCTGGATGCTTATATATTTTTATTGGTAATTGATTTCTCAAGTTTTAAACTTCAAAAATTATTTTCTAGATTTGATTGAGAGACTCATTTGCTTTCCACATTCTCTGATTCAACTCATGAGCATTTGTCTGCAATATAAATGAGAATATCTATGAATTGCTATTCCTTCAATAGAGACTCTTGGATTTGGTTCACCTTGAGAGACTGGATTTTTATCAAAGACCAGAAAAATTCCTGGAAATTGCCAGACTATCTAAAACAAGCCAAGAATTATTATCATTATTCATCTGCTCTGAATCTAAATGTCATTCTATTAAAACTTCCTATATATTAGCACATAAAATATGGCACTCTTACAGTACTCTACCCAACAGAGATTTTGATACCTTCTTTCCCTAAGAATCTCAGAATTTTATGAGAAAAAAATCAGATGACTGATTTTCCCAGTGACCTTATTTTAATTTCTGATGAAAGTCCAATTTGTTGACAGTTGTGCCTGTCAAGGAGTTTAAAAATCAGTTAGAATTAGGTTTACTTGTGACATAAAACTCTAAATAATAGTGGGTCAGTATATAAAATAGAAGATCATTTTTCTGTCTTATGTAATAAAGCCCAACATTACAATGCAGGACTGGTATGGTAGCAAAATGTCACTCCATTTTGTCACTGATGTAGGCTTCTTTCATCTTATTCTCTGACCCTCTTAGCCTAGGACCACAAATCTAAAGGATAAAGTGTCTGCACTAGCTCTTGCCATTTTATCTGCATTCCAGGTAGTAAGGCCCACTCCAGTACTCTTGCCTAGAAAATCCCATGGACGGAGGAGCCTGGTGGGCTGCAGTCCACGGGGTCGAAAGAGTTGGACATGACTGAGCAACTTCACTTTCACTTCTCACTTTCATGCATTGGAGAAGGAAATGGCAACCCACTCCAGTGTTCTTGCCTGGAGAATCCCAGGGACAGGGGAGCCTGGTGGGCTGCCGTCTATGGGGTCGCACAGAGTCGGACACGACTGAAGCGACTTAGCAGCAGCAGCAGCAGGTAGTAAGAAGAACTCAAAGGGACCTCAAAAGGACTCAAAGAGGATGTGTCTGATTCCTTCTTAAAAGTTCAATAATCTCACTTGTTTTGCATTGGCTAAATCTTAGTTACACGACCACTCCTTGCCACAACTGATGCTGGGAAATGTTGTTCTCTGGCAGAGCAATTTACTGTGCTGAATTTTTTTTCTCCCCTTTACTATGAGTGGAGAAGAGGAATTACTTTACTAAGAGAGAGTGAGAGAAAGTAATGGGAATGTGGATGATTCTGTTACTGCCCTCTTGCACGGATGCTCCCCTATTGTTTAAAAGTACGATGCTGGATGCTTGGGGCTGGTGCACTGGGACGACCCAGAGGGATGGAATGGGGAGGGAGGAGGGAGGAGGGTTCAGGATGGGGAATGCATGTATACCTGTGGTGGATTCATTTTGATATTTGGCAAAACAAATACAATTATGTAAAGTTTAAAAATAAATAAAATTAAAAAAAAATAAAAATAAAAGTACAGCAGTCACCATGCTATGTGTTAGTTGCTTGGTCGTGTCCAACTCTTTGTGGCTCCATGGACTGTAGCCCACCAAGCTCCTTGGTCCATGGGATTCTCCAGGCAAGAATACTAGAGTGGATTCCCATTCCCCTTTGCAGGAGATCTCCCCAACCCAGAATAACTTTACAGAAATCAGAGCAGATAGAAGTGTAGTAGCCAAAATTTCTTTGCTGCTTTTTGATTGGAAAAGTCTAATAATGGTCCTCATACTCAGGAAGAATTTTGTCCTTATTAAGTAAAATCGGAAGTCCTTGTGAGGACTTTTTTATTTGACACAAAGGTGTCACTGACTAGACAGCTTTGAGCAAATTAACAAAAGGCTTCCTTCTTCTGGTGGACGTAGATCCACACCAGAGCACTGGTTTTGTGAGCCAAGTGGCAGCTGGATTTTAGATCCCATTTGCCTCTACCTGCCAGGCTCACAACCTACTCAACTGCACAAGCTGGCCCTGGCAGCAGTCTTATTCACCCACAAGTGGATGGAAATAAAATCACAGCGCTTTGTATTCATCCAACACTGTCAAGCGCTATCTGCCTCAGGGTTGCTGGATGACTTCGCCACCATGGAGGACACCGTTAGAAACGAGGACTCAGTGGATGAGAACCATCTGGCTTTGTACTGTTCCTTCCTTCACCTCAGTGTCGCTTCATTCCTCTTTTGCCATCATTTATCCCCATAAAACTCATGCCCCATAATGTGAGTTTGTTGTTTGTATATATTCTGTTTCCTTTACATCTCTCAAATATGTCCTATTCTCCCCAGCTGCACCCACCTGTCTAGAAAAAGGCAACAGAGAATTCTCTGGCTCATGTTAATGGTATTAAGGTTGAGAAACTAGCTTAGGGTCTTACCTGGACTGCCACAACAGATTTCTACCTGAGCTCCATGCCTGTAAGTCCTCTTCAGTCAAAACAACCCTATGATGTCATCAGGGTAATCTTTCTAAACACAAGTCCAATCTCATAATGACATTCATCTGCTTGAAGTGATTCCTTAAGATCAACAGCAAGCTCTTTAAAGAAGTATTCTGGGTACTTAATGTGAAGCTTCTCTGCTCAGAGCCTTTCCCAGTGTCCTAATTTCACGTGGGTCTCCCCACACTCTATACTCTATCACCTCCTGGTTCAGAAGAACCTCACTTCTTCCTTTCACTGACTCAGGCTAACTTCTACTTGTCTGTCACCCGGCCTCTGGATCTTTCTCCCCAGCCTGAACTAAACCTGCTGAGCTGTCCATTTCGGAGGAGTTCTGATTTAAGGAACCAGTTTAGCATTAGTGGAGTGACACCCTAGTGCCCAAACTGAAGTTCTAGCTTCTTGCCTTGCTGCTGACATATTGCTCTTAACATAAATTAATCACTGAAAATTTACGTCAGCCTTTCAAAAAGTGAATTCATTGTCACAAAAGTTGTGGTTGGGAAGATGTGGAGATAGTTTAATGTCTCATTAAGATTCAGAATTGCTGCCATTAAATAAAGAAAAATACACTGAAAGGAAAGAGCCTGCAGTCCATGCAGGTGAGTGAAAGGAGTGGAAGAAAGTTCTCTGTAGGTTCCAAGGAAGCAGGAGAAAATTCTAGTAACTCCATTCTTGATGCAGTGTGCCTGTTAGCCTCTGACTGGCTTCTGATCACTATTCAAATTTAAGCTTTCTGACTGCTCTGTAGGCTATACACAGAAAAGGTGGTTTTCTCTATAGTTGTTGTTTAGTCACTAAGCTATGTCCAACTCTTTGCGATCCCAGGGACTGTCACCCACCATGTCCATGGGATTTCCCAGGCAAGAACACTGAAGTGGGTTGCCATTTCCCTCTCCAGGCTGTCTTACTGATCCAGGGATCAAACCCAAGCCTCCTGCACTTCAGGTGGATTCTTTACCGCCTTAGCCACCCAGGAAGCCCCTTCTCCGCATTACCTTACTCAGAGTTAGGTATTAGACATAGGAAGGTTCTCAGGGGCCTTAGAATTATAGAACAGTAGAGACCAGACCCTGGGGTGGCTGGGATGTGTGTACGTGCTCAGTCCCTCAGTTAAACTCTTTCTGACTCTCTGTGACCCCATGAACTGTGGCCCACCAGGCTCCTCTGTCCATGGGAGTCTCCAGACAAGAATACTGGAGTGGGTTGCCACTTACTATTCCTGGGGATCTTCCCAATCCAGGGATGGAATCTGCATCTCAGGCACCTCCTGCATTGGCAGGTGAGTTCTTTACCACTGAGCCACCTGGCAAGTCCAGCTGCAATGTGCAGCATGATTTACCACTTCTATTGAATTGTGTCTTCAGATCCTCATAGTAACTGCCTGAGCCATGAAGGGAGGGGATTATGTTCTGTTTTTGTTAAGGCTTGTCCAGAATCACAAACTCATACATTTCCTTTGTTTTCTGTGTCCTGGTTGAGTTGCTGTTTCACTGTCTTTCATATGGCTTCTCTAAACTAGACTTCATCACACCCTTAATTCTGTTTCTAAAATATATCCATCTCCTAGACTCAACCATTTGGTGTCCCATGCAAATAGCTGCCCTATTTTTTTTACTAAAGTCTTAGAACCTCCCTGGGCCTACTTAATGTTGAAATATCCTTTAGCCTTCCACTCGCCTGATCTGACTATCCTCAGACTCCCACTTAGGTTCTGGCCCAAAGAGCCTTGAACCTGATTCATTCAGAGGGGCTTTAAAACAATCTGCTCTTCTGCAGGCTGAAGTATGTGTCTTACTACCTTGCCATGAAAGGCAGCTGGCTATTGCCTAGGTGGTATACAAGGACTTCTGAGAAATGATGCGCCTTCTGTAGTCAATGTCATCCTAGTCTTGAGATTTAAGTCATTTGGCAAAACACAAGGCTTCAGAGTACAAGATCTCCTGGAGGAGCCAGGTGACAGGATTCCCAGAGATGTCCCAGGAGACACATTTTCCTAAAGAAAAAAATTATATTCTCCCTTTTTCTTTAGCAGCACCTTCCAGAATATTTCCTAAGCATCATTTTTTTTTAAACCAAAGTATATGTTGGGAGAATTATTTCTCTGGAAGAACTAAAAGTTGCCCAGAGGATGGGAACACATGAAAACACAAAAGGAGTAATTTGGTTAGTGATAACAGGCCTGATGACAAACTTTGTAAACTCTGACTTCTGGGCATGAGAATTTACACTGTGTTTTCGTTTGTCTTGTGATGCTCTGGCTGGGCCCTAGGCCCTGGACTTGAAATGAAAGGAGGCAAATGCCTGCTCAGAAATCCCTCCTTGCATTACACCCAAGCAGAGAGTGCAACAGTTTCTCCCTTGCCAACATGGTCTGTCCCATCTCTCTTCAGATACCACCTTGTACCGACTTGACCAGGAGGAACCCTCTCAAGGGACCATGAACCTGCTGGCCCATATACTACACATCATCATAATGACAGCAAAACTGTAAATTCAGGAATTTAGCGAAGACTTGTAAAGATTTTCCTATAGATTTGGAGAAATTGTAGGTGACTATATCTGCTGCTAATGCTGCTGCTAAGTCACTTCAGTCATGTCCGACTCCGTGAGACCCCATAGACGGCAGCCCACCAGGCTCCTCCATCCATGGGATTTGCCAGGCAAGAGTACTGGAGTGGGTTGCCATTTCCTTCTCCAATGCATGAAAGTGAAAAGTGAAAGTGAAGTCGCTCAGTTGTGTCCGACTCCTAGCGACCCCATGGACTGCAGCCCACCAGGCTCCTCCGTCCATGGGATTTGCCAAGCAAGAGTACTGGAGTGGGTTGCCATTGCCTTCTCCAGTGACTATATCTAAATTATAATAAATAATATGGATTGAATTAATATACCAGTTTCTCCTACACTAAAACTAGTGGGGGAAAAAAAGACACCTTGGAATGTTATATCCAGGGGCTCCCCATTGAACAGAATCCCAAGAACAGATACCACGCTACTACGAATATGACAAATTCTTCATGCAGGTTGAAAAAGAAAAATACTGGTAAACCAAGATAATTCAAGAAATGGTATGGAAACCAACAGGAAGAGGAGGGGAAGTTGGTGGGTAGGGTTGACTCTAGAACTAGAGATAGAAGAATTATATGTGCTCTGAAGTTGCTCCCAAGATAGATCCTGTATTCCAGAACATGAAGGCTGGCTGTAGCATCAGCTCCTGGCCTTTTTCTATATCAGGATGGAGTTGTAAATAAGCTTACTCTTTTCTCAACACCATCAGTTCCAGTCAGAAAACTTTACTAATAAGATCATAGGATACTCCAAAATCTCCATACTCTTCCAGCCACAGGGCCATGAGCAATCCACTGAGTAATCCAATATTCCTACTGTGAGTCAAATATTGCCTTTCTGTTTCTGATCTGTTCAGGGGGCAGAATAAAGCTGTCCAGAAATTTTTAAAACAGATCATAGCACATATACACTTCATAAGATGAGAGATGTTCTAGGACCTCCCTTGTTGACCTACTTGGGTCTCCCTGCCTTTGTTGATTTCACACAGGCATGATTTATTTCAACCACAACCAAAGGTGCAAAACATTGCTTTAATTTTTATCTTTTAATCAAATGCTAAAGGATTTTACATCCATCATGTAGAAAGCAACTGGCATATCATGATGGTTTAGATTTAGAGAAAGGAAAATTATGAATTTAGTTTTTTATATATTTTATTATAAAGAATTTAGTTTTTATAGAGTCTATCTGTGTTCACTTTGCAAAAGTGTCAAGTTATGAATGGATGGATAGGTGGATGGATGGATGAACAGAGAATATGTGAATACATTCAAACATAGTAACATTTAATTCCTCCAAAGCTATAGGGAATTTTTAATTGCAAACCTCTAATAAGTTTTCTAATTTTACTTTCTCACTGTCATTCTGGATACTAGAAAATGTATATTTATTGGCACAGTGTTATTATAAAAACCCATTATCACTGATGATCCATTTTGTTGTAAACAGTTATGTATAAGAAATATTCTCAGTCCACAAAAATTACACTTACTTGGAGAGAAAAAGGAGAAGAAAAGTGTTATCTTTCCATTTGAAACTTAGCACATACCACAAGGATGATTCTAAATAAGCTAAACAATTTGCCCTTAAAAAATTAGAGTATTTTCTTAGGAAGACCTCTTTTTTTTTTTCCCAGGAATCAGAAGAAGCAGGATAATAATAGCAGCAAATTTAAAAATTTAGGTTGCAGTATTCATTCATTTCCTACATTACCTGTCTAATTATCTAAGACCAGAATCAAGAGTACATAGTGATAATAAAAAAGGAAGGAGGAGAAGGAAGAGGAGGAAACCCTGTTATAAGCTACAGCATGGATGACCCTTGAGGACCTTATGTGAAACAAAGTCAGCCAGTAAACAAATGATAAACACTGCATAATTTCACTTATATTAACTATCTAAAGTCAAATCCATAGAAACTAAATGTGGAATGGTGCTTACCAGACACTAGGGAATAGAGATAAAAGGAGACCTATGGTTTAATTGGTATAGAGTTTCTGGCAAGTTGAAAAGGTTTTGGAGATCTATTTCATATTAGTGTGAAAATACATAACACCACTGAACTATTTAAAAGAGGTTAAAATGGTAAATTCTATGGTATCTTTTTTACTGACGTATAGTTAATTCACAATATTGTGTTTTTTAAGTATATAGCAAAGTGATTCATTATACATAAATACATAATATATATATGCATTTTTTCAGATTATTTTCCATTATAGGTTATGATAAGATATTAAGTATAAATCCCTGTGCTATACAGTAGGTCCTTGATGTTTACCTATTTTATTATTATTTTTTTAATATTTTGGCTATACGTCAGAGCATGTGGGATCTTAGTTCCCTGACCAGGGTTCTAACCCATGCCCCCTGCAGTGGGAGCGTGGAGTCCACTGACCACTAAACCACCCAGGATGTCCCTTATTTACTTATTTTATATAGTAGTGTGTATATGTTAATTCCTAACTCATAATTTGGTTTATATTTTCTTACCACAATAAAGATATGCCATTAAGCCCACACTCAAGGCCTACCTTCTAAAAGAAGTGTAAAGAGCTTGGCGACACATTTTTAAACCACAAAAACATGTTTTATTTTTTGTCTTCAAGAACATTTCAGATATATGTATATATGTTCAAGTACACCAACCTACCTTAAAACTGACTGTCAAAAAGTTGAATTCAAAACTAATTTTATAGCTTCTCTTTAAAACCAAGCTTGATTTCAAAGTAATTGAGTTAATTTAAAGAGCATCTTTCTCTGGGTAGCAAAAGTAATATTTAAGTGTTAATGATTTTTAAATGCTTCCATTGAAATTAAAAAAGAAGAGAATTAACATTGAACTGTTTTTTAACCCAATAAATGCAATTTTAATTGATTTAATCTTATTTTAAGCCTTCAGGGAAAATATTTTATATATTTCAGGAAAGTGCATTCACTCAGTTTAACTGGATTTGTCAAAAATAAGATGAAGGAAGAATAGAAACAAAATCAGACTAAGTTGGAATGGGTGGGAACGTAGATTTCAGGGTGGCAGAAGTCAGTTGTAATAATTTGCCTGGCACTGGAGGTCGATGCACAATGTGTACGTAAGACAAGGAGTCACGAAAGTCACGAAACCCATATTTGGAACAGATCAAGGCAGTAGGTTAGGCAGAGTGACAGGAGCTCTGATCTGAAGGACAATCTTCAGACTAACTGTGTTGTCCTTGATCCAGCTGACTGAATTCTCATCGCATTCCTCCACATCCAATCACGCTCTCTTTTCTTTCATTCATTCAGTCAGCAAAGTTTTATTAAGAACTTAGTTTGTATCAGGCATTTTGTTAGACTCTGTGGATACAATGGTAAACCAAATAGACAACCCTTCAAGTAACTTACAGTTATATGGACAGGGCAAAAAAATAATCATGTATACAGTGCTGCAAAAAATTAGGTATAGGATACCAGGTACACAGTAACAAAGAATTCATGCCTAGAGAAATGTGAAAGACTCTTCCAGAGAAACTGAGCAGTTCAGCCCTAGTGTTTGCAGAGGGAGACGTGAAGGATGTTTAAGCTTCTCTTTTCATCCCTAGTGCTAGTCACTCAGTCATGTCTGCCTCTTTGTGACCCCATGGACTGTAGCCCGCCAGGCTCCTCTGTCCATGGGATTTTCCAGGCAAGAATAGTGGATTGGGTAGCCATTCCCTTCTCCAGGGGAACTTCTCAACCCAGGGCTTGAACCTGGGTCTCCCCCATTGTAGGCAGATTCTTTACTATCTAAGCCATCAGGGAAGCCCTAAGCATTATCTAAAAACCTTCTGAGTTTCTCTATATCTTTAACTTCTCAACAATGGAGTGCTCTGAAATTCAATTCTCAGACCTCTTTTATTTTTCATCTACACTCACTTTCTTAGTGATCTAATTCATTCTTGAGATTCACTTCAGTTCAGTTCAGTCGCTCAGTCGTGTCTGACTCTTTGCGACCCCATGAATCACAGCACGCCAGGCCTCCCTGTCCATCACCAACTCCCGGAGTTTACCCAAACTCATGTCCATCAAGTCGGTGATGCCATCCAGCCATCTCATCCTCTGTCGTCGCCTTCTCCTCTTGCCCCCAATTCCTCCCAGCATCAGAGTCTTTTCCAATTAGTCAACTCTTTGCATGAGGTGGCCAAAGTCTTGGAGTTTCAGCTTTAGCATCATTCCTTCCAAAGAAACCCCAGGCTGATCTCTTTCAGAATGGACTGGTTGGATCTCCTTGCAGTCCAAGGGACTCTCAAGAGTCTTCTCCAACACCACAGTTCAAAAGCATCAATTCTTCAGCCCTCAGCCTTCTTCACAGTCCAACTCTCACATCCATACATGACCACAGGAAAAACCATAGCCTTGACTAGATGAACCTTTGTTGAAAAGTAATGTCTCTGCTTTTGAATATGCTATCTAGGTCGGTCATAACTTTCCTTCCAAGGAGTAAGCGTCTTTTAATTTCATGGCTGCAATCACCATCTGCAGTGATTTTGGGGCCCAGAAAAATAGTCTGGCACTGTTTCCAGTGTTTCCCCATCTATTTCCCATGAAGTGATGGGACCGGATGCCATGATCTTCGTTTTCTGAATGTTGAGCTTTAAGCCAACTTTTTCACTCTCCGCTTTCACTTTCATCAAGAGGCTTTTTAGTTCCTCTTCACTTTCTGCCATAAGAGTGGTGTCATCTGCATATCTGAGGTTATTGATATTTCTCCCGGCAATCTTGATTCCAGCTTGTGCTTCCTCCAGCCCAGCGTTTCTCATGATGTACTCTGCATATAAGTTAAATAAACAGGGTGACAATATACAGCCTTGACATGAGGTGGCCGAAATATTGGAGTTTCAGCTTCAGCATCAGTCCTTCCAATGAACACCCAGGACTGATCTTTAGGATGGACTCGTTGGATCTCCTTGCAATCCAAGGGACTCTCAAGAGTCTTCTCCAACACCACAGTTCAAAAGCATCAGTTCTTCAGCACTCAGCTTTCTTCACAGTCCAACTCTCACATCCATACATGACCACTGGAAAAACCATAGCCTTGACTAGACAGACCTTTGTTGGCAAAGTAATGTCTCGGCTTTTTAATATACTGTCTGGGTTGGTCATAACTTTCCTTCCGAGGAGTAAGCGTCTTTTAATTTCATGGCTGCAATCACCATCTGCAATGATTTTGGAGCCCCCCCAAAATAAAGTCTGACACTGTTTCCACCATTTCCCCATCTATTTCCCATGAAGTAATGGGACCAGATGCCATGATCTTAGTTTTCTTAATGTTGAGCTTTAAGCCAACTTTTTCACTCTCCTCTTTCACTTTCATCAAAAGGCTTTTTAGTTCCTCTTCACTTTCTGCCATAAGGGTTGTGTCATCTGCATATCCAAGGTTATTGATATTTCTCCTGGCATTCTTGATTCCAGCTTGTGCTTCTCCCAGCCCAGCGTTTCTCATGATGTACTCTGCATATACGTTAAATAAGCAGGGTAATGATATACAGCCTTGACGTACTCCTTTTCCTATTTGGAGCCAGTCTGTTCTTCCATGTCCAGTTCTGACTGTTGCTTCCTGACCTGCATATAGGTTTCTCAAGAGGCAGGTCAGGTGGTCTGGTATTCCCATCTCTTTCAGAATTTTCCACAGTTTCTTGAGATTATTATTATCCAATGTTGGTATCTCCTAAATTATACCTCTTTTCTGACTCCAGATTTGTATGTCGAGTTGTGTATCTTAATATATCCCAAACTGAGATACTTACGTGTTATTCCTCCCTCAATCCATTCTCCTTTTCAATCTTATACATCTCAGTAAATAATTCCATTCTTCAGGATGCTCAGGTCAAAACTTTTGGAATTATCCTCTCTCACACACTCAGTTGGAGAAGGAAATGGCAACCCACTCCAGTATTCTTGCATGGAAAATCCCATGGACAGAGGAACCTGGTAGACTACAGTCCATGGGGTCACAAAGAGTTGGACATGACTGAGTGACTTCACTTCACTTTCACACACTCAGTACATTAGTAAATATTGTCAGATCTACCATCACTATTGATGCAGATCTGATCACTTCTCACCACTTCCACTGTTACCACCTGAGTTCTATCATATCTCACCTGGGTGACTCCCATCGCCTCCGAACTGACCTTGTCCTCTAACATCCATCCAAAGGATCCTGCTAAAACATCATCTGCTCCTCTGTTCAGAACACCCAGGCTTCCATATCTCACTCAGAGGACAAGATCCTTACCACGACCTATAATTTCCTACATAATCTCACCTATTTCTTCTCTGACTTCTCTCCTACAGACACCTGGTCATCTTCAACCCACTAGACAGCTCCTGCCTTAAAGCCTTTTCAGTGTCTTGTCTACAGATTTTTTTGCCCAGATACTCCCTTATTTTCCTACCTCCTTCAAGTCTGTCTTGAAGTTCAGTTCCTTGGTAAGGCCCTTCTTTTGATCATTCCTAAATTAATTTTAAGCCCCACCTCTAATGACACTTGCCCACCCACTTCTCTGCTTCACTCTATCCTGTAGTACTTAATTATCTAATCTTATGTACAGATCTATGGGCTTTCCAGGTGGCACTAGTGGTAAAGAAACTGCCTGCCAATTTAGGAGATATAAGAGACACAGATCCAATTCCTGGATCAGGAAGATCCCCTGTAGGAGGGTTTGGCAAACCTACTCTAGTATTCTTGCCTAGAGAATCCCATGGATAGAAGATCCTGGCAGGCTATGGTCCTTAGGGTCGCAAAGAGTCAGACACAACTGAAGATACTTAGCATTCACTCATGCACAGATGTATATCCATATCAATCCATATCAATATCTCTTCTCTCTTCCTCACTAGAGTGTTTTACCAGAGCAGAGATTTTTGTTTTTTGACTATATCCCTAATGGAAAGGACAGTGCCTGGCACCTAAATGTATAATTAATGCTTGCGGGCGAGTGACCTTTTCTGCCTTCCTGCTCATGTCCTAGTCATTTTCCTTCTCTTCAAGTCTAGTCCTCTGTTCTGACTCCACCTGTCTTGCCCAGAACCTTGCTCTCCCAAGAATCTCTCCTATCCTGTGATCCTGTGAACTTGACTCTGCTCAAGTTTTCCCTGTCTTAGTATAAACAAGCAAGGAAATAAAAATCTCTTTCTCCCCATTACCCTTTTAAGCAATCATTCTCTTTTCTTTCTGTTCAGTAACTGCCAAACCACCCAGTAGATTTTTTTAAGGAAGAAAGAAATCTATAGTCCGTGCCCCTACTTCCTGCTCAATTATTGTTCTCTCACTGTCTGGCTCCTGACATCATCATAGTACTAAAATTGCTCTCTAAGGGTCACCATGACGTGCCAACCCAGTAGCCTTTTGCATGGTTCTTAATGTTGTTTCACCCTGGAGAACTGGATGTTCAGTTATCTTGAGTGTTCTGAACATCTGAAAAAATAAATTTTGAAAATAATTCATTCTAGTTTGCTTTCATTTGTAAGTCAAAGTATGCCACTGAAATCCTTGAAGAGATCATTCTTCCTTGGCTTCCGTGAAGCATCTTTGTTCTCTTCTCAGCTCTCTGAACTTCTCTTCTTTGTATCTTCTGGATCCCTCTTGTTTTCTTTCTCCTAAATACAGGTGTTGCCCAAGCATCTGTTCTTGGCCTTTGTCATTTCTTTGTATCTTCTTTCTTGATAATCAGATATTCAAAGATTCTATTTCAAATCCTCCTAAATCAGTTTAATGAGAATAACTGACCTGTGATATCTGATTATCCTTGATTTCTAATAAAATTCCTCATCCTCAACCTCCACACCTAATCACCCTGGTCTACCTTCAGTAAGAATTCTATTAAATGAGTTTAGCAAGAACTCTCGACTGGTGATATTGTTTCTTAGTAATTTTCCAGCCACTGAACCCCCTCCCTCTGCTTCTTGACTATAAAGCCCCACTTATTCTTGCTAGAAATTGAACCAAGTTCTACGGTGAGGTTTATTTTCCTGTACTGTCAGTCAGTTCAGTCGCTCAGTTGTGTCCGACTCTTTGTGACCCCACGGACTGCAGCACTCCAGGCCTCCCTGTCTACCACCAACTCCCGGAGTTTACTCAAACTCATGTCCATTGAGTCGGTGATGTCATCCAACCATCTCATCCTCTGTCATCCCCTTCTCCTCCTGCCTTCAATCTTTCCCAGCATCAGGGTCTTTTCAGATGAGTCAGTTCTTCATATCAGGTGGCCAAAGTATTGAAGTTTCAGCTTCAACATCAGTCCTTCCAATGAATATTCAGGACTGATTTCCTTTAGGATGGACTGGTTGGATCTCCTTGCAGTCCAAGGGACTCTCAAGAGTCTTCTCCAAAACCACAGTTCAAAAGCATCAATTCTTTGGTGCTCAGCTTTCTTTATATTCCAACTCTCACATCTGTACATGACTACTGGAAAAACCGTAGCTTTGATTAGACAGACCTTTGTTGGCAAAGTAATGTCTCGGCTTTTTAATATGCTGTCTAGGATGGGCATAACTTTTCTTCCAAGGAGCAAGTGTCTTTTAATTTCATGGCTACAGTCACCATTGGCAGTGATTTTGGAGCCCCTTCCCCCAAAATAAAGCCTCTTACTGTTTTCATTGCTTCCCCATCTATTTGCCATGAAAGGATGGGACTAGATGCCATGATCTTAGTTTTCTGAATGTTGAGTTTTAAGCCAACTTTTTCACTTTCCTGCTTCACTTTCATCAAGAGGCTCTTTAGTTCTTTGCTTTCTGCCATCAGGGTGATGTCATCTGCATATCTGAATATTATATACCCTGTTGTAACAGCTCCCTAATAAAACCTGCTCTTACTGCTTTAAACTACTGTCAGACACTGGTTCTCCTTAATAGTTTCCACCTTTTGGGAAGAGCATCCATGCTGCTTATAAGCATCCAAGTTTGTTGTTCAGTCACTAAGTCATGTCTGACTTTTTGCAACCTCTTGGACTACAGCACACCAGGCTTCCTTGTCCTTCATTGTCTCCTGGAATTAGCCCAAACTCATGTTCATTGAGTCAGTTATGCTATCTAATCATCTCATCCTCTGTTGCCCCTTTCTCCTCTTGCCCTCAATCTTTCCAAGAATCAGGGTCATTTCCAATACTACTGTATGAGGTTCTAAATGATAAATCTCTAAGTGGAATGAACTGTCATTCACTTTCATTTTGGAAACAAAAATATGCCTCCCAAGTCCATTAGGAGACTGTCACAAAATGATTTGAATACTTTAAGTCTGGGGGCCAGTGGTTTGTGTGATAAGAATACAAAGCCTCTGAACCGAACATGTATTCATCAAAACTTCTGAGCTATTCAATGCCATCCCCTATTAAAAAGAATATCTGAGGATTCTGAGTAGAGTTTGGCTATTACTGAATTTGACTTCATGAGGTGAGAGAACACGAAGGAAAGGCTAGAAGTTGAGTGAAGAAATGCACTAAATTTATCCATGGGACTTGCATGATGAACTTTACAGCAGGAAGAAAATGAATGGTCTCAATATAGAGGCTCTGTAGCTCCTTTTACGTCTGGTGCTAGAAAAGCTGCTGTCTCCACATTTTCTACTCCTTTTCTTCAGCATAATGTGAGGTAGAGGGTCAGGGGACACACTTGTGGCCTCTAATGGCCAGATAATGGACCACAATAAAAGTTATGTGTCCCCAGCTGAAGGTGAAGACATATAATGGTTGACAAGATCCATTATCTAACTATTAGAACCTAGAGCAAAAGGAGACAATTATTAAATCAAAGGAAAAAATCCATTTCACTTATTCAAGAAAAAAATATTTTTTCTTACATGCTGTACATTTTTCTGCAAATATCATTCTTATCTCCAAATAATAATACCAATAGTAACTGCAGCTAATGTTTATCGAGCATTTACAGTATGCTTATTGCCATGGTAAAGGGCATAATCTGTGGAATCAGACTCCCCAGTTTCAAACTCTTGCTTTCAGAATTACTTGGAAGAAGTTAACCCTTCCGTGTCTCAATTTCCTGATATGTAAAATGATGATAACATTAGAACATGTGCCATATGATCACCAAGTATGACATATATTACATGTCCAATAAATGCTAAGTATTATATTATTAATGTTGCTGACATGATGTTATCATTGTTGACATGAATATATAGGAGTTATATGGTTTAGATCTCTTAATTAGTTATAGTCTATAAATAAATATCAAGGATAAAGTGAGATATTTCATCTAAAAATTTGTAAATAGATTTTAAAAGTTTCATTGGCCTTGTAAAAGAAACTGAAAAATATTTTTATTTATGTGCATTTTGATGGGTGAAAGGATTCACAACTTCAACATGTTTTCAGAAAATCTCTTGACCCACAAAATTTTAAGAATCTGTAGTAAACTAAATTTTATGTGTCATTTCACCTACCAATTGACATAGGGTGATTATAAAACAAATGTATTTTTAAAGTTATATCTTCTCTTTTGAATTATCTTTTTAAAAATTATAGGAAATCAAATAATAAAAAGCAATAACCAATATATATTCTGTGTGCTGAGGGTCAAAATAGGCAGATTTAGGCCACAAAATAATTATCTATTTTCTATCTTGTTCTTGAGACACCATTCAGTTACAAAGGTGGAAAACTAAGGTTTTAGTGTCTTGGTAATTGTTCCTAGCAATCAATAAATACATCTTTAGCTATTTTATTTGGTCTGTGGGGACCCCTGAAATTTGAGTTGAGATTTCCATGAACATAACAGGATCATGATACCAATATTCCCTTTTTAATGCACTGGGAAAAGGATCTACTCCCACCCACTTTGTCCCCTCTTTGGCCAGAGCTGTGCAGGGTCAGTCCCTGTTCAACTCATATGGGAATGTTGGAGACACTACTTACAGTAGATTTGTGACCCAGGAAAATTTTTTAATTATTGTCATTAAAATTTTTAAATGTATATCTCATTTTCACTGAGAAAAATTAAATATATATATCTGTATATCTATATCGGAGAAGGCAATGGCACTCCACTCCAGTACTCTTGCCTGGAAAATCCCATGGATGGAGGAGCCTGGTGGGCTGCAGTCCATGGGGTCGCTAAGAGTCGGACACAACTGAGCGACTTCCCTTTCACTTTTCACTTTCATGCATTGGAGAAGGAAATGGCAACCCACTCCAGTGTTCTTGCCTGGAGAATCCCAGGGACAGGGGAGCCTGGTGGGCTTCCATCTATGGGGTCACACAGAGTCAGACACGACTGAGGCGACTTAGTGGCATCTATCTATCTATCTATCTATCTATATATAGCAATGGTTAAGAGCACATACTTTAAGATGGACTGTAAGGGTTCAAATTCCTCTTACAAGCTATTCTGTGCAAATTACTAGCTGTGCAACCATGGACAAATTAATTTACCTATCTCTGTCAGTTTTCTTATCTGTAAAATGGGGAAGTACACAGTTCTCACCTCATACGATTCAACAATCGTATGAGGACTAAACTTGTGTAGAGCTCTGGAGACAGTGCTTAGACTGTAGGCGCTATTGTGCTTGTGCTCAGTTGTTAAGTCGCGTCTGACCCTTTGTCACCCCATGGACTCTACTGTGCTGGGTTACCCTGTAACCTGTACCCTGTATGGGAATCGCGGGCAAGAATAGTGGAGTGGGTTGCCATTTCCTTCCCCAGGAGATCCTCTTGATCTAGGGAAGATCAAGATTTTTGTCTCCTGCACTGGCAGGCAGATTCCTTACCACTGAGCCACCAGGGAGGCCCATAAGGACTATAAATATCATTATTACGTAATCTGCTTCTCGAGCATCCAGAAGAAAATAGGGGTGCTAATCCAATTTTAACCTGTTGAATCACCTTTAAATTTAGACAAACCATTAACTGTCTGGGATCCCCCTCCCCCTTTTTTTTAAACATATAGGAGGAGATAATGGAGTCCACAGTGGTGTGTGAAATCAAGATTATAATAGTGCTTTGCAAGTCATTGGGCCTTGGACATATGTCAAGTTCAAATGTATTGATTCAAATTCATCTGCAAAATTTGTTGTGTTTTGAAAGCATTTTATATCAATTAAAAGTAAACTAGAGAAGCAAAATGCTTAATACAGAACCTAGAAGAATTTTTAAACCTTATTTACACATACTTATGTATGGCATTGGAGAAGGCAATGGCACCCCACTCTAGTACTCTTGCCTGGAAAATCCCATGGGCGGAGAAGCCTGGTAGGCTGCAGTCCATGGGGTCGCTTAGAGTTGGAAACGACTGACTGACTTCACTTTCACTTTTCACTTTCATGCATTGGAGAAGGAAATGGCAACCCACTCCAGTGTTCTTGCCTAGAGAATCTCAGGGATGGGGGAGCCTGGTGGGCTGCTGTCTATGGGGTTGCACAGAGTCGGACACGACTGACGCAACTTAGCAGCAGCATGTATGGCATAAGGAGGATGCAGCAAAATTTTCTGACTTTGTAGTTAATCCTAGTTAAGACTTTCTCATAATTCAAGTTTCCTTAGGTTTGCGGGTGTGTGGGTTTTTTGGTTTTTTTTTTTTTTTTTGGCTTTTCAATGATCCAGAATTCTGGTTCAAGGAAAGAACTGACCCCATTGCTGACTCCCTCACATTTAGACAAGCTGAGGGGAGGTTACAGAATATTAATGGAGTTTTTTTGTTTCACAGCAATTTTTTTCAAAGTTCTGGGCTCTTTTTGCTGGTTTTAAACATTTTTTGGCCAAATTTTTACTGTTTTAATTTTGAAGCAACTTTTTAATAGTTAAGATGATTCTTACATTGGTTTGATGTACCTTACATTTTATTCTTGCTTGCCAGGAGTTGAAGATTTACAAAATTAATGTGTATGAGCATATGTTTGCTTAAGCCTTTTTTGTCATTTGTCATAATGAGCTGGAAATGCTTTCATAATTTCACTGCATGCGTGCATGCTAAGTCGTTTCGGTCAGGTCTGACTCGGCGAACCTCTGGACCATGGCCCACCAGGCTCTCCTGTCCATGGGATTCTCCAGGAAAAAATACTGGAGTGGGATGCTGTGCCCTCCTCCAGGGGAACTTCTCAACTCAGGGATCAAACCCACTTCTCTTACATCTCATTCATTGGCAGTGTATTCTTTACTTCTAGTGCCATCTGGGAAGCCCCAACCTCACTTCATAACCTTATTCTATTCAGGATCTCTAGGGTCACAAAAAAAAAAAAAATCCTTCTTGTTTACACCTCCACTTTGGTTGTTAGGTAAAGGAATCTAAAAGCTGCCTTTTGTTTTCATACCTCTACCAATTATCACTTACTAGTGTAACGAACCACCGTAATACTTATACCTTAAAATAAGTCTATTACTTTTCACTATTCTATGGCTTGACTGGGGGAGTCCTCTGTGGGTGTTACCTGGGTGTATGCACATGGTTACCACCAGCTGGTCCATCAATGGGGGCTGATCTCAGGTGAGATGCTGGCTAGTTGGGCCTCTCTCTCCATGGGACCTTTCACCCTTGGGTTCTCCACAAGCTAGTCCCTGGCAAAGGTCCCAAGAAAGCAAAATGGAAACTACAGAAGCCTTGATTCCTGGACTTACATGATGTCATTTCCACTTCATTCTACTGGTCCAAGTGTGTCCCAAATAAAGTCTGCTCTGATGTAAGAGTTGGTAAAATAAATTCTACCTGTTTATGGGAAGAACTTCAAGGAATTTATGGCCATATTTCATCTACCAGAATGTCTAGGGGTTTTGCTTTTGTTTTTTAGCCAAGTGTTTCTATGTTAGAGTGCTGACAGAAACTTTTGTCAGTGAACTTTTATTAGTGGCACTAGAGAAGGCCAGTAAGAGAGCTAAAGAAGGTCCAAATCCCAGACAATACCCCATTCATTCTTACGTAGGGTTAGTCCATGTTGTTTAATGACTCAGCATAGATCCATTAGGCAGCTATTCTAATATGTACTGGCACTGTGCTAAGATAGGGAATCATAAGATTGTTGATTCTCATCCTGAATTGAATCATACCTTTTGAGAAAATGAGCCTGTCATGTCTTCTGGAGCTTATAGAAAATCAATATCAACAGTGATGAATAATATTAAATACCCACTGTGTGCAAAAATAATGCTATGTCTGAGGATTCTCAAATAGTAGAAGGCATGATTTCTGCTTTCAAGCTTACAATTTAGTTCAACAAAATAGCCATAGCCTCGGAAAAGTAACAAGTTTCAATTAATACACATTTATTGACTGTCTCCTAAATACCTAGATTCTATCTTAGGCACTACAAATGCAAAAATGAGTTTGACTAGAACCTAAGCCACAAGATTTAGAGTGTAGAAAAAAGGGGAAGCAGAATATAAACAAGTAAAAAATTAATATAAGCAAGTAAAACATTAATATGTGCTCTGATAAAACACTGAGAAAAATTAATAAGTGCTCTGATAAAGCACTAAACAAGACATACAGGATGTGTATATTTTCCTGGAGATTGAAGATCAGGACTTCTGAAGGAGAGAAGAGATTAAAGCTTTTGAGAAATAAACCAATGGTCCTTAGGCTGACCAGTAAGGGCCATAAGGTCTAGGAGAATTAAGTAGCAAAAAGAAAAGGATGGTGATCATGGTAAACCCTAGACCTTCAATCCCTTCAGTGTGGTTGAAAATCAGGATTCTAGATGAGAGAGAGGAGGGCAGCAAGGACAAAAGGAAAAAAAGAAGTGATAAGGCCAAGGACTCAACCGTGGAAGAACTTAAATGCTGTCCCACAAAGTCTGGATTTTCTCTTGTAGGTGACGGGAATCTGTTGAAGAATTTAAATCCTGAACAGAATTCTTAAGAAATCCTGTTAAGGATGACAAGATCAAATCAGTATTTTACAAGGACTACTCTGGCCTCAAAAAGAAAGATAAACTGGCTAAGGCAGAGTAGAGACAGAAAAAGTAGCTAGATTATTGCACTGATCTAAACATGCTGTGATAAGGATAAAAGCCGTGGCAGAAAGAATAGTGAAAAAAAGGCTGTCCATACCTTCAGCAGACATGTATTGGGCACCTACTAGATAATGAGGGGTATGCCAAGTCCCGGGAATATTGTGACAGAGAACTGACCTTGAAACTATACCAAAAGGCCACTCAGAGACAGATGTGAAAAATCTTCAAGAGATTCGAGTAAAAAGACCTAATTCATAACTGGATGTAGGAGTGACCAGAAGGGAAGATCCCAGAAATCCCAGGATGTGACTTTGACAAATAACTACTGAACAATTTAAATAGTAAGTACTAGCAAACCAAGAAAGAAGTACATTCTTTTATAGGTAAGCAAAAACTAAAGCTGAGAAATTAAGATCCAAAGGAGAGTTTCAGAAGCATCAGCTTCAGTTGTATTTGCATATTGTCCTCAATTTTCAAAGATGCCACTTTGAACAAGACTGTAGATCTGCATGGTACACGTGTGGCATTAGGTCTGAGAATTATTCCACCATTTTTCATCTTGTCTGTCCTTTGCAAAGTCAGCCTTATCTTCCTATGTGTGGTTTAATTGAACTTGACCCTGAGATTTGATGATTCTAATTCCCTGTGGCTCAATAATTGGGCCCCATGTGTGGTATGGGCAGGTTGCACTGGGCCTCCCACAGCTGCTGCTTATGTGAATGGATTAAATTAGAATGTCCAAGTACACTGCTTGCTCCTGATTTGATCCTGACTGTAAAGATACACTTTCAGCTAACTTCTATGTTTGAAGCCAACAATAGGAAAGCAATCAATAATGGTAGCTCTTTCCCTCTCTGTTTACATGTTTATATCATCAACTAAAAACTATTACACCCTTAGGAGGACCCATTATTATAGTCTGGATATCTATTTCATCTATTTTTAGCCTAAATAACTAATTCCTGGAACAATGATAAACCCATTACATATGATTAATACTCAATGTTTGACATTAATCTGACTCCTAGCTTTTCATTAAGTCAATCAAGGAACCTTTATAGAGTTCATATCCTGTACTCAGCAGTATAGGACTTGAGTAAACAGCTTTGAGGAGGATAAGACATCATCATACCCCACCATCAAAAGAAGAAAGAGAGGGAAATAAATACTCGCTACATATCATTCATTCCCTCATTCATTCATTGAGTACCTGTTCTATTTCAACTTTAGGAATACAAAAATAAGTAATATGACCCTCTACATGTCTACAGTTGGGTGGTCATCAAAGCAATTATGAGTGCTATGCTTGTTACTTCACCTAGATTAGCTGCTTTAAATCTCCCAGGAGCTCTTCATACAGGTGTTATCACCCCTACCACAGAGGTGGAGCTAGAGGCTCAAAAGACTTGTGAAAGACCACACAAGGATCTAGGACTGAGTTAGCATTAGGTATGTATAAGCCCAAAGCTTTCAGGCTTCCCTTAAAACATAGGATCTTAGCATAATGGGTTAACTTGTAAGAAAAGCCCACCTCCACCAATATTAATGATAATTAAAACATGATGACTTTCTCTTAATATTGCCCCTCCTTTCTTGACCACCTCTCACACTTCCTTTATAGCTAAACTCCTTGAGAAGACAGCTCATATCATCAAATTATTTACACCTCGTGTGTTTCAGCCATACTAGTGTCCTGATGTTTGAAGTACCCCCGCAGCAGACACACGTACACAACCATATCAGCCCTGAGCCGATACAAAAATCACCTCTCTTACTTAAAAAGTGATTTAGCAGTTGTCAGTGAAATACACTCTTTCTAGTTCTTATTTGATATAACAGTAAGGAAGTATGGTAAAGAGATTGTGTTTCAGTGTTGGACTTCTCTAAGTTTAAATCTCAGCAGAGCTTGGGTCTGTCGCTATCTCTAACCTATGCCAGTTGCTTAGGCTTTAGTTTATTCATATATAAATCAGGAATGATATTATTTAACCTGAGGGGATTTAGTAAGCTAATAACCTGTTTTTATTATGACAGCAAAATATACTTTTCAAGCACTCAATAAACATAATTATTTATCATCATCTTTATCTGCTGATTTGGTAAAGGTGGTAATCTCTTTCCTCTTTAAATTTTTCCTCCCTAGGGTTGATCCAGGAGATTTCTTTCTACACATTTGCCCCTTTGCTGTTCCCCTCCTTCTTTCGCTTGTACTTGAAGTTCTAAAGTATCCCAGGGTTCTGTTCCAGGCTCAGTTCTCCTCTTATTCTGAATATTTACCAGGAGACAGGCCTATTCTTCCTATGGTGAATGTTACCTTCAGTTTGTGAATCTGCCTTTTCCTCTGGGACCCACATATCTAGATGCCTGCTGGCATCTCCAAGACAGCGTACTCTGAGCAACTCAAACTCAGAAGGCCCCAAATTGAATTTGAAATCACTCCTCTCACAAAGTAGAGTAACCATATGATCCAGCAATCCCACTCCTGGGCATGTATCTGGAGAAAACTGTAATTCAAAGAGATACATGCACGCCAGTGTTCACAGCAGCACCATTTACAATAGCCACAACGGAAGCAACCTAAATTTCCATTGATGAATGAATAAAGATGTGGTAAATACATACACACACACACAACACAACACAGAATGGGCTATTACTCAACTATAAAAAAGAATAGAATAATGCAATTTACAGCAACATTGAAGGACCTAGAGACTACCATATTAAGTGAAGTGTCAAAGTATCACATGATATCACATATGTAGAATCTAAAATATGATGCAAATGAATTCATTTAAAAATCAGAAACAGACTCACAGACATAGAACACAAATCTGTGGTTACCAAAGTGGAAAAGGGCAGGAGGGATAAATTAGGAGTTTGGGATTAGCAGATACAAACTATGATATATAAAATAAACAACAAGGACTTACTGTATAGCACAGGGATGTATATTCGATGTCTCTTAATAAATTATAATAGAAAAGGATTTTTTAAAAAAGAAGTAATTCCTCTCTTTCCTCCTCAGAATTATTCTCTCTTGTATTCCTTACCATCTCGAACAGGCTTCATCCCTTATCCAGTTACTGAAACCAGAAATCTGGGTATCATCTTAGATTACCAGCCCCAAGTCCAGCTGATAATCAAGTACTATTGTTATTTCTCTTTAATATCTGTCTTCTGTTCCTCACTGTTCATACTGGTATTGCCCTGACTCAGATCCACATTGCTTTTCCCATCTCCTAAACTTTCAACTGGTTTTCCCATTTCCAGAGAAACAATTCCTCATACAATTCATTCTACTTTATAATGCCAGAAAAACCTTTCTGAATTGTCCATGGTACACTTTTTCTTTGTTTGAAATATATATGCTATGATACTACAACCAAGTGAGGGACACATGGCAAAGCAAAACAGGGATATGAGAGAAGAACCATATAAATTCAGACAGAATTAGCCAATATAATGCCCAAATGTGCACCAAGAGTTACAATTTCCTGCCTCCCACCCATGTTCATGCCTTTCAGAATCCCTTGGACTGTGAAGTTGATGGATTTGAGTTTGAGCAAGCTCCGGGAGTTGGTGATGGACAGGGAGGCCTGGCATGCTGCAGTCTGCGGAGTCACAAAGAGTCAGACACTATTGAGCAAGTGAACTGAACTGAACGCCTATAATTTAGCCATGTTATATGATACAATTGATTTTCAGAAAAAGAGACTATTTAGATCTGACCTAATCACAAGAGCCCTTAAAAAGCAGAGAGTTTTCATAAACACAGAGAAAACTCTATCTTCCACAACAATAACAACAATAAAATCATGTTTCATTTACTAAAACGAAAAGTAGAGAGCTTTCTCTGACTGCAGAAGACGAAGTGAGAGATTCAAAGCATAGGAATGAGTTCATGTGTTATGGCTGGCTTAAAGATGGAGGAGGCCATGTCAAGCAATGCAGGCAACCCCTAGGATCTCAGAACAGCTGCAAACTGATAGCCAGGAAAGATGCTGGGACCTTAGTCCTACAAAGAAACTGAATTCTGCCAACAAGAATGAACTTGTAAGTAGATTTTTTTCCCCAGAGGCTCCACAAAGGGACTTAGCCTCTGCCAACATGTTGACTTTGGCCTTGTGAGCCTGAGCAGAGAATCCAGTCAGGCCATGCCCAGAATTCCAACCTACAAAAATATGAGCCAATAAATGGTTGTTTTTAAGCCGAGAAGTCTATGGAAATTTGTTATGCAACAATAGCAAATGCATACCAACTCGTAATTGACACTAATCAATGGATATGGAGTAACTGAAAGAACGCAGGGATGGTTGCTGGATATATGGATGTTGAGTGAGTGAATGGATCATTCAGTCTCAAAACCTTGTTTTGGGAACCTCATCCAGTGTTGAATATACAATTGGCCCTTGATAAATCTTTGCTGGCTTATCATTATTTTTCATTTTTTGGCCACACCGTGCCACTTGGGGCATCTTAGTCCTTGAGCAGTGATGGAGCTGTGCCCTCGGCAGTGAAAGCATGGAGTTCTAACCACTGAACAGTCATGGAATTCCAATCTTTGTTGATTTAATGGTGAAGTGAAAAAGTATGTAGACACAAAGAGCTGAGTGAAATTCTATGCCTTGAATGCTAGCATTCTATAAATGAAATGGGAGTGTGGCATGAGAGGGGCAGAGAGTGATGGGAGATGAAGTTAGAAAAATGGATAGGGCCTGGAACTCTGAGGACCTTCTATCTGATCTTAAGAAACATTAATGCTTTACTTATATAGGTGCAAATCTTCTTTTTTCCAGCTTTACTGGGATATAACAGACCAAGAAATGTGATGATTTGATATACATATACATTGGGAAATGATTCCCTCATCAAGTTAATTAACACATCCATCCCAGCTTTATTTACTTTTTCTTCCCTTTTGTTTTTGTGATGATTAAGTAAACAATATATGGAAAATGTTTTAAAACATATATGACACATAATAAGCATTCAAAACTTAAAAGGAGTAAAAATAAAACATAAATTCTGTCATTTATAAAAGGGTTTCCTAGATGACACAGTGATAAAGAATTGAGGAGATGCATGTTTGATTTCTGGGTCAGGAAGATCCCCTGGAGAAGGAAATTACAACACATTCCAGTATTCATGCCTGGAAAATCCCATGGAGGAGCCTCACGGGTTACAGTCTATGAGGTTGCAAAGAGTTGGACACAAATGTGTCACAATGTACTATTATTATCATTATTGTTGTTACTGCTGTTGCTGCTCTCACTATTATGTAACTGGAGCTAACATTTACTGAACATTTACTATATGTCTGGTATGATGAGAAGTGCTTTATGCCTTATTTTACTTCATAACTTAACCAAGATCATCCAGCCAAGAGAGAAATCCAATCACTTTGATTTCAAAATTTATGCTATGTATGAGTTAGACTGTTTGTATCAAAACAGGAATACATGGAATACAGTAAGGTTATATACATTAGAAACAAACTTATGCCACAATAAAAACAACTCTTTTTAATACTTTTAAATATATGTAATATATATTTATATTTGTTTAATATGTATGACGCTTAATGACAATTCCCAAATCTAGTGGCCATTAAAGTGAATTTCTACTTTATAATTAGAAACCATAATATTTCTCATTACATAAAAATGTTCAAAAGTCACAAGTATTAGATTTTTTAAAAATCAGGAGACCAAATATACTACTCACTCTCATATATTATAAGCCATGATGAAAGAAAACGATTCTATTAATATAAGCCATAAAAATGAGGAACAAGCTAAAATCTAAACTCTAGTTTACCAGTGTGCTTATTTGTCCTACCATAGAGGTTAATCAGAGGAGGTTCTTTAGCTATGACTCTTGTATCACTTGTCTGATCCTTTATCCAGTGATGACTCGGATGACTCTATGTTTTATGCCTTCCTGTAGATACCACCAGGTTGGGCACTAAATCAATACAGAAATTAAACTGGCAATCCGGAACACATTGATTTATGAGGTTGCATTTCTCCTTTACATTTCATAACATTTTTGAACATTCATAAATTAAACATAAAATCAATTTAAATTAAGAGTTAAGGGGCAGTAACCCTCAGGTAGATGTTCAGTGGTTTATTAGTTTTATGAAATTTATAAGAAATACTAAACTTTATACTGGTGTTATTATTTAATGTTTCTTACACTCTAACAAGGTACCATCAATTCCTGGTTACCCAAGACCCAATTATCCAGTTTTTGAATTATATAGGCCTCCCAATTCTACAATTAAACCTTTGACCATTTATTTCATTCTAAATATTGGCTCTTCAAGTGAAAAAATATTAAACACAAAAATCACTTTGTTGTATATTGGAAGCTCTATTAAAACTTAGGAACAACCTCCTTATTGGGCAATTATTCATTTGCAATTATCCAGGCTTTAAAAATCATACACTTAGATAACAACACTGAAAAATGAGAGAATGTTATGAGACAATCATGAGAAATACTCTGCACAGCAGGTCTATCATCAACTTATTTTCATTTTTATTTATTCAATACTCATTTATTATATTTCTAATATGCACATGGCATTAGGAACAAGGTAGACAAGAGAAAAATTAAGACATGGGTGGGCCTGTCTCCACAGAGCCCACATTCTAGCAAGGGAAACAGAGATTTAACTCTAACATTAAACAGGAATATTCCATGGTGCTTATTTCGTGGGAACCACTATTCTAAGTATTCTCTGTATCTAGCTTCATGTCATGCTCTTACCAGCTTTAAGAGGTGAATACAGTCATTATTCCCACTTTACAGATGCTGGTACTGAGGCCAAAGAAGTTAAATAACTTGTCTAAATCCAACACCCAGGATGTGACGTGCCAGGATGTGAACTCAGGCAGTCTGGTGTCAACATGCAGGTGCTAAGTTTCTTGGTTATCCTGTCTCTCCAGTGGGAAGCATGTAATGAATAAGATGAACTTGCTGTATATGACACGGCCATGACAAGGCACACGTGGTGTCCAGGAGATGAAGCAAGATTTTCTCAAGGCAATTACAGCTGGGATAAGATCTAAAAGTTGAATGGACACAAACTAGGCATCGATGTGAGCAGAAAGGGATCTGCTGATTCAAGGACCCAACTGTGCAAAGGGGTTGAAAATGGGAAGAGCAGGGAAATGAGAGGGGCAGAGGGAAGTTCAGAATGGCCGAAGTGTGGGCAGTCAGGGGTGTGGATCAGGATTGCAGGAGGAAAGCCCTAGAAAATCTCTTTGGGTCTGGTACCTCTGGATTTATTATCTGAATATAAAGACTCTCTTTATATCAGTGGATTTCAACCTTGAGTACAATTAGAATCACCTGCTGTTTAGTCACTCAGTCATGTCCGACTCTTTGCGACCCCACAGACTGTAGCTTGACAGGCTCCTCTGTCCTTGCCTGGGATTTCCCAGGCAAGAATACTGGAGTGGGTTGCCATTTCCTTCTCCAGGGGATTTCCTTGACCCAGGGATCGAACCTGTGTGTCTTGAGTCTCCTGCACTAACAGGTAGATTCTTTACCACTAGTGCCACCTGTGAAGCCCACTAGACTCACCTGGGGAGCTTTTATCATACATCATCACAGATCAATTACATCAGAACCTCTAGAGGAGTGACCTGGGTATCAAGAGCTCCTCCCAAGGTGCTTCCATTGTACAACCGAGGTCGAGAAGCACTGTTAGATGATTATCAGACTATTGCCTGAATCAGTAGAAGCCTCTAGAACCAAAGAGATAAACAATATTGTCAGGATGATCAAGTTTGGGTTTGAATTTTGAGTGTGTTATTTGCTAAGGTGAACTAGATAAATATCTGATGGGGACCAGTATGAGCTGCAAAAACCTCAAGCAAAGTGAGTGTTTGCAGTTTAACTCTGGGGCACTTGGATGCAGAGTACACATTCTCTAGCTGTGCTGACCTCATGCAAAAATGTTCTCACACCCAGATAAGAGGAATGAAGTCAAGCCAGGGTCTTGAGACCAAGCATCGTCCCCATTTTCCCCCTCCTCACCCTCCCCACCTCCTCCTATGCCTCCCCTTCTTTTCCCTCCTCCTTCTCCCCATTCTTCTCTTTCTTCTTTTTATCCTTCTTCCTGGTTTTTCTCCCACTGTCTCTCTCTCTGCCACCTGATAAATCAATAGTAGAATATTCTTAAGATAAGGGGAGGATTACCTCTGTTTTGTGTGGCTTTAAAAAAAAATTAATTAGAGAAGGGAAAAATGGATGTTGAAATATCAGTATGGAGACTTTGTGTAGACAAATGAGAGATGACAGTAGCTTGGTAGCTTGGAGGAGAACCTAGCTGCAGTGAAAGAGGCAGAAGTTGAAAGAGAGTGAAGTTTGGCAACAACCATTAAAGATGCTAAAACAAAAGAAAGGAAAACAGATGGTAGAAGAGATGAACACAGAGACATAAGAAATATCCACTCTTGTCAACTATACCCATTATTTCTATTTTGTCTCCAAAAGTTATTATTACCTTCTTACATTGTTACAATGGGTGACTCATGAAATGACAGCATAAACACAGAATGTACATCTAATTATGTATAGAAAATCGACTGGAAAAAAGTACTTCCGTATGTTGACAGTGATTAACTAGGGTGAGTGGTAAGTTTCACTGGGTGATTCTAAGAAGAAAAATGTCAAGAACTTCTTGAGTTCCGTTGCAGATAAATCCTAATTCCTTTACTTGCATTTTCCATTTAATCCTCAATTTTCAGGTTATGGAAATGTTTCTCAGAGCTGGTAGGTTAAACATAATATTGACTACCTGATCTATTTTTTAAAAATTAATATATTTTGAAATCCCAAAATCAAACACCAGTTTCATTGAGACATAAAAGTAGTAATAATGATGATAAGAGTTGCTAGACATTGTGTGCTGAGTACTGTGTTAGGTGTTCTACACTATTAACTCATTAAATTCTTGCCACAAGTCATTGAGGTGAATACTCCAAATATCTCTATTTTACAAGTGAAAAAAGTATCTCTTAGGTTAACTATGTTTTCCTTAGTCATATATCTATCTGACCCCAGAGACTGAAACTAAGGAGATCAACATAAGATTTAGTGGTCTACAATTAGAGTTTCATTCTCCATCATGGAGACTCCACGGAGTCCAGACACTTTTAAAAATGGAAATACACACAGCATTATAGTCTCTAAAATGATCAATATCTAATTTTACAGAGGAGCTTAAAATCTAGTATTACCCTAGTGTGACTTCAGTTCAGTTCAGTTGCTTAGTCATGCCGGACTCTCTGTGACCCCATGGACTGCAGCATGCCAGACCTCCCTGTCCATCACCAACTCCCACAGCTTGTTCAAACTCAGGTCCATCGAGTTGGTGATGCCATCCAACATCTCATCCACTGTCATTCCCTTCTTTTCCTGCCTTCAATCTTTCCCAGCATCAGGGTCTTTTCTAATAAGTTAGTTCTTCACAAGTGACCACAGTATTGGAGCTTCAGCTTCAACATCAGTCCTTCTAATGAATATTCAGGATTGATTTCCTTTAGGACTAACTCATTGGATTTCCCTGCAGTCCAAGGAACTCTCAAGAGTCTTGTCCAATACTACAGTTCAAAAGCATCAATTCTTCAACACTCAGCTTTCTTTATGGTCCAACTCTCACATCCATACATGACTACTGGAAAAACCATGGCTTTGACTAGACAGAACTTTGTCAGCAAAGTAATGTCTCTGCTTTATAATATACTGTCTAGGTTGGTCATAGCTTTCTTCCAAGGAGCAAGCATCTTTTAATTTCATGGCTGCAGTCAGCATCTACAGTGATTTTGGATCCCAAGAAAATAAAGTCTGTCACTATTACCATTGTTTCCCCAACTATGTGTCATGAAGTAATGGGACCAGATGCCATGATCCTAGTTTTTGAATGTTGAGTTTTAAGCCAGCTTTTTCACTCTCCTCTTTCATTTTCATCAAGAGGCTCTTCAGTCCCTCTTCACTTTCTTCCATAAGGGTGGTGTCATCCACATATCTGAGGTTATTTATATTTCTCCCTGAAATCTTGATTCCAGCTTGTGTTTCATCCAGCCTGGCATTTTGCATGAAGTACTATGCATATAAGTTAAATAAGCAGAGTGACAACATACAGCCTTGACATACTCCTTTCCCAATTTTGAACCAGTTGGTTGTTCCATGTCCAGTTCTAACTGTTGCTTCTTGACCTACATACAAATTTCTCAAGAGGAAGCAAAAGTGGTCTGGTATTCCCTCTCTAGAAGAATTTTCTAGTTTGTTGTGATCCACACAGTGAAAGACTTTAACTTAGTTAATGAAGCAGAAGGAGATGTTTTTCTGGAATTCTCTTGCTTTGTCTATGATCCAATGGATGTTTGGTTCCTGATCTCTGGTTCCTCTGCCTTTTCTAAATCCAGCTTGAACATCTGGAAGTTCATGGTTTATGTACTGTTGAAACCTGGCTTGGAGAATTTTGAGTATTATTTTGCTAGTGTGTGAGATTAGTGCAGTTTTGTGGTAGTTTGAACATTCTTTGGCATTGCCTTTTTTTGGGATTGGAATGAAAACTGACCTTTTCCAGTTTTCTGGCCACTGCTGAGTTTTCCAAATTTGCTGGCATATTGAGTACAGCTCTTTCACAGCATCATCTTTTAGGACCTGAAATAGCTCAGCTGGAATTCCATCACCTCCACTAGTTTTGTTTGTAGTGTTGCTTCCTAAGGCCCACTTGACTTAACACTCCAAGATGTCTGGCTCTAGGTGAGTGATCACACCATCGTGGTTATCTCAGTCATTAGGCTCTTTTTTGTATAGTTCTTCTGTGTATTCCTGCCACCTCTTAATAGCTTCTGCTTCTGTTAGGTCCATACCGTTTTTATCCTTTAGTGTGCCTGTCTTTGCATGAAATGTTCCCTTGGTATCTCTAATTTTCTTGACGAGGTCTCTAGTCTTTCTCATTCTATTGTTTTCCTCTATTTCTTTGCATTGATCACTTAGGAAGGCTTTCTCATCTCTTCTTGCTATTCTTTGGAACTCTGCATTCAAATGGATATATTTTTCCTTTTCTCCTTTGCCTTTTGCTTCTCTTCTTTTCTCAGTTATTTGTAAGGCCTCCTCAGACAACCATTTTGCCTTTTTGCATTTATTTTTCTTGGGAATGGTTTTAATCATTGCCTCCTGTACAATGTTACAAATGTCTGTTCATAGTTCATCAGGCACTCTGTCTCTCAGATCTAACCCCTTAAATCTGTTTGTCACTTTGAACTGTATAATCATAAGGAATTTGATTTAGGTCATACCTGAATGGTCTAATAGTTTTCCCTGCTTTTTTCAATTTAAGTCTGAATTTTGCAATAAGGAGTTCATGATCTGAGCCACAGTCAGCTCCCTGTCTTGTTTTTGCAGAATGTATAGAGCTTTTCCATCTTTGGCTGCAAAGAATATAATCAATCTGATTTTGGTATTGACTATCTGGTGATGTCCATGTGCAGAGTCATCTCTTGTGTTGTTGGAAGAGAGTGCTTGCTATGACCAGCAGTGTTCTCTTGGCAAAACTCTGTTAGACTTTGCCCTGCTTCATTTTGTACTCCAAGGCCAAATTTGCCTGTTACTCCAGGTATCTCTTGACTTCCTACTTTTGCACTCCACTCTTCTATGATGAAAAGGAAGGTCTATATAACTAGGTTCCAAACATTTTATCAACTGCAGTCAAAGAAGAAAAGGCCAATATATAAATTTGATTGTGGACATATGTGGCATAATTTCACTGAAAGCTGATTATAGCTATTTTAAGGCAAACATTTTTATTACCCGCCCCCTAACTCTACTAGACTCCCATGCATAACAATTGAATGTCAAGGGACTAAAACTAAATTTCAAGTGGAACAAAGAATCACATGTTGAAAGGGAGGAAAAGTTATCTATATATAGATAACTAACCTTAAATGGGGCTTCCCAAGAGGTGCTAGTGGTAAAGATTCTGCCTGCTAAGGCAGGATACCAGGGAGATGAGAGTTCGATCCCTGAAACAGGAAGATGCCCTGGAGGCGGAAACGGCTACCCACTCCAGTATTCTTGCCTGGAAAATCCCATGGACAGAGGAGCCTGGAGGGTTATAGTTCATGGGTCACAAGCAGTTGGACACAACTGAGCACTCATGCACAGAACCTTAAATATCCAAAGATTACAGTAAAGGAACTCAAATGCACACTTGGGCTTTTGATTCTTTTAAGACCAGTATATGTGATCATTGATAAATTCTCAGTACCTAAAAGGAAGACTGTGCCTTTCTGAAATGTAATTTAAATGTGCAAAGGAATGCATATGTATTTCTCAAGTTTTAAAGTTGGATGATGTGATATTTGGAAGTCAGAATTGTTCCTTAGAATGTCAAATGTATTAAAATGTGTTTGCTTTACTTAGGATTAGGCAAATATAGAGAAGAAAATGTTCTTTCAACTGAGTTTTCAAACAGATGGATTTTAGTTAGGAAATTTAATACATTTTGAAATACATCAGAAACACTTAAGGAAGAGAACTTCATAAAACTCCATGGACATCACTTTGCTAGAACCCTGTGCTAATGACAGAGTAAGGTGAAAAATAAAAAAGCTCAGGCAACAGTTTTCTTTTTTTTTTTTTTTTTTATGGAAAGCCATTTTATTTTAAATATAGCAGTGTGTAGGTATCAATCCAAACTCCCAATCTATCCTTACCCTCACTTTCCTCCTTGGTAATCAAGCTTGTCTCTAAGTCTGTGAGTCTCTGTTTTGTAAATAAGTTCATTTGTATAATTTTTTTCAGATTTCACATATAAGCAATATGATATGATATTTGTCTTTCTTTGTCGGACTTATTTCACTTAGTATGATAATCTCTAGGTCCCTCCGTGTTGTTGCAAATGGCAGTATTTCATTCTTTATAATGACTGAGTAATATTCCATTGTATATATGTACCACATCTTCTTTATCCATTCATCTGTTGAAGGACATCTAGGTGGCTTCCATGTCGTGGCTGTTGTAAACAGTGCTGCAGTGAACATTGGGATGCATGTATCCTTTTGAATCATATTTTTCTCCAGATATATGCCCAAGAGTGAGAATGCTGGATCATATGGTAGCTCTATTTTTAGTTTTTTAAGGAACCTCTATACTGTTCTCCATAGTGTCTGTACCAATTTCCCTCCAACAGCATAAGAGAGCTCCCTTCTCTCCACAATCTCTCCAGCATTACATAGTTTTTGATGATGGCCATTCTGACCAGTGTGAGCTAATACCTCATTGTAGTTTTGATTTGCATTTATTTAATAACTAGTGACACTGAGCATTTTTTCATGTGACTCTTGGCCATCTGTATATCTTATTTGGAAAAATGTCTCTTTCAGTCTTCTGTGCATTTTTTGGATTGGATTGTTTTTTGATACAGAATTGCATAAGCTGTTGGTAAATTTTGGATACTAATCCCTTGTTGGTCACAACATTTACAAATATTTTCTCCCATCCGTGGGCTGTCTTTTCTTTTGCTTATGGTTTTCTTTGCTATGCAAAAGATTTTGAGTTTAATTAGGTCTCATTTGTTTATTTTTATTTCCATTATTCTGGGAGACAGGTTGGAAAAGATATTGCTGCTATTTTTGTCAAAGTGTGTTCTGCCTATGTTTTCCTCTAAGATCTTTATAGTATCCAGACTTACATTTAGGTCTTTAATCCATTTTGAGTTTATTTTTGTGTATGGTGTTAAAGAATGTTCTATTTCATGTTATTACATGTAGCTGTCCAAGACAACATTTTCTTTTCCACAAGCCAATGTCTAAACATGCACATAATTCATCTCATAATTGCCCTTTGTATATAAAAGCTTCTTGTCTCCAAGGCTATTTTGTTGTTCATTTAAAATGGAGACCATGTGCATCATTCTCTTTTATTTTACCTAGAAATCCTAATGAGGGGAGTTAGTTATTCTATCATCATTTAAAGAAAAACCAACTAACCAATCAGATAAAAAATTCCAGTCGAACTTATAGCAACTAACTGGTGGTTTATGCGTGAATAATGTGTTGGTAATTATTTGGCTTTCTTATCTCTTCTTGCTATTCTTTGGAACTCTGTATTCAAATGCTTATATCTTTCCTTTTCTCCTTTGCTTTTCACTTCTCTTCTTTTCACAGCTATTTGTAAGGCCTCCCCAGGCAGCCATTTTGCTTTTTTGCATTTCTTTTCCATGGGGATGGTCTTGATCCCTGTCTCCTGGACAATGTCACGAACCTCATTCCATAGTTCATCAGGCACTCTATCTATCAGATCCAGGCCCTTAAATCTATTTCTCACTTCCACTGTATAATCATAAGGGATTTGATTTATGTCATACCTGAATGGTCTAGTGGTTTTCCCTACTTTCTTCAATTTAAGTCTGAATTTGGTAATAAGGAGTTCATGATCTGAGCCACAGTCAGCTCCTGGTCCAAATAGGAAACAGACTGGTTCCAAATAGGAAAAGGAGTACGTCAAGGCTGTATATTGTCACCCTGCTTATTTAACTTATATGCAGAGTACATTATGAAAAATGCTGGACTGGAAGAAACACAAGCTGGAATCAAGATTGCCAGGAGAAATATCAATAACCTCAGATATGCAGATGACACCACCCTTATGGCAGAAAGTGAAGAGGAACTAAAAAGCCTCTCAATGAAAGTGAAAGAGGAGAGTGAAAAAGTTGGCTTAAAGCTCAGCATTCAGAAAATGAAGATCATGGCATCCAGTCCCATCACTTCATGGGAAATATATGGGGAAACAGTGGAAACAGTGTCAGACTTTATTTTTGGAGCTCCAAAATCAGTGCAGATGGTGACTGCAGCCATGACATTAAAAGACGCTTACTCCTTGGAAGGAAAGTTATGACCAACCTAGATAGCATATTCAAAAGCAGAGACATTACTTTGCCAACAAAGGTCCATCTAGTCAAGGCTATGGTTTTTCCTGTGGTCATGTATGGATGTGAGAGTTGGACTGTGAAGAAAGCTGAGTGCCAAAGAATTGATGCTTTTGAACTGTGGTGTTGGAGAAGACACCTGAGAGTCCCTTGGACTGCAAGGAGATCCAACCAGTCCATTCTGAAGGAGATTAGCCCTGGGATTTCTTTGGAAGGAATGATGCTAAAGCTGAAACTCCAGGACTTTAGCCACCTCCTGCGAAGAGTTGACTCATTGGAATAGACTCTGATGCTGGGAGGGATTGGGGGCAGGAGGAGCAGGGGACGACAGAGGATGAGATGGCTGGATGGCATCACTGACTTGATGGACGTGAGTCTGAGTGAACTCTGGGAGTTGGTGATGGACAGGGAAGCCTAGCGTGCTGCGATTCATGGGGTCACAAAGAGTCGGACATGACTGAACGACTGAACTGAACTGAAGTGAATTATTTGGCCCTAGAAATTTGGAGAGATGTGGAAAAAGAGCTAGAGACTACCTAATCCAGTCTCGTTGTCTGCACTAGGAAAGTGAGGCCAAAGGAAACTAAGTAGCCTGCCTTGGTGGATAGAATTCCAAGATTTCTCACCACCCTGATGTACACATCTTACTTAATCTCTGGGCCTGAGAACAGGATGGGCTTTACTTTCATAATTAGGCTACATGATGTAACTCAATTGACCTTAAAAAAAAGAAATTATTTGGGTGAATGTCACCCGATCACATTAACCCTTTAAATGCAGAGAGTTTTCTTTCATTGATTGCAAAAAAAAGTCAAGATTTGAAGGAGAAGAAGGATCCAGTGAGCTACTGCAGGTGTAAGAGGGAGGGACCCATGTGACAAAGGATGTGGGCAGCGTCTAGCAGCTGAGACCAGCCCTGACTCACAGCCAACAAGGAAATGGGAGCCTCAGTCTTACAGCTAATACAGGAAATGTTTGCTGCCTACAACCAGGGAGCTTGGGAGAGAACCCCAGGCCCCAGAGAAGAACTGTCACCCTGACTGACCCCTGGTTTTCAGTCCAATGAGATCTTGAGCAGAATCCAGTTATTCCATGCCCAAACTTCTGCCCTACAACATTGAGTGCTAAAACATGGATGTCGTTTTAAATTCAGGGTTTTATAGTACTTTGCTGACCAGCTACAGCTAATTAATACATTTGTCCAAGACCTTTTGTTAATGAGCAACATTCCAAGGCTTCCTGAGAGTCAGGACAAAGTCTTTTACTTCCTGTTAGAGGCAGAAATGATCACTAAAGACAGTGATTTAAGAATGAATTTGATCTACCAGCACCAAGGTATCTAATAAAGATATTAATTAATGCCCCTTGGATTAGAAATAGTCAATCAGTCAAATTACTATTTCTCAATCAATGAGACAATGTGAAAATTAAGACTTATAGCTGGTCAAATATTCTGAATAAAATAAAGTTTCAGAGTAAATGGAGCCTCTCCTTCATCAAATTACAGACTAGAAGTGAAAAAGGAAGCTACTCCAACATCCCAGCTTCTCAAGTCTGGTGGTATTAGCTAGAATCTAAGAAAGGACATTTGGTGACAAAAATATAAACTCTGAACATAATCTTTTAAAAGCATCCTCACCCTATTAAGACTGAGGTAAGATTTTTGTCGAGTGCAAAATTTCCCATTCCATTCTATGAAATTAGTCTGAAGAAAAATGTTCTTATCACAAATTCAAAATAAATCCAAGGCCATTAGCCATTCATCCAGTTAGAGACCTCTCACTTTCTCTTCTTCCTAAAACCAAATTAGAAATTACTTGCCTAAAGGAGAAAAGGACTCACCAAGTATTTGCATCTTTCTCAGTGTATATGAGGCCTGGAGTCATGTATGTCTTGATTTCCAGCACCGGTCAGTAACAATTTCCATACATCTGACAGTGTGAAAAATCATGTAATTTCTGCCACACACACTCTCACCATTGTGACTTGCTGATGAGGGAAACAGTAGTGGCTTTGACTTTCCTGTGGCGTGCCATCTCTATTGGACTTTGTAAACTGCAGCAGTTGAAATCTTTAACCAGCCATTACTAATAAGCATATGTTAATTGTAGCAGAGATCATAAGCAGGTCAATTAGAAGGCAAAGACTGGAACTGAAGGAGACATTCAGCTGGAGGGAAAAATCCAGGGCAGGTGTCGGCCAGCGTGGTCTGCCCTGGCGGGAGCTCTAAGCATCTTGGGTAGGAGCTCATTTAACGTTTTGATTTGCTGAATTTGCATTTCAAATTTTCATTGCTAATAGACAAGACAGTCAGTCTTTGTTAATGAGGATTCTGATTACATGTGCCATTATAATTGGGAATTAGCAGACCAGCCTTGTTTTGGAGATTAAACCCAAAGCAAATTGGATTAAATACGGTGTGACTAAAACCTCTCTCTCTCCCTTTTTTGTTTTTTTGTCTTGAGTCAAAGGTGAGAAAAAAAAATCCATTTGTTCCAGGCATATGGCTCATAACTTTATTATCATTTTTATAACTTTGATTTTTACTGACTTTAAAAGACTATCTTTGGCAGAGCTGATCTATAGTTTTTAAAACATATGCTTAATAAATTTCCCTCCATAAATGGAACAGACAGGTGAGTAGATTACTAGATATTCAGAATTGATTATCAAATGAATTATAGAATACATACACATATAGTAGTTGGTTTGTTTTATTTTTATACAATAAGTTATATCTAAAAGCAATGGAGGAGTAATTTAATGAAGAGAGCTTGAGATAAAATTACACAGCTAATCTCTTCACACTAGTATTATTTAGAATCATTGCATCCAACAAGCCTGTGAAATTTACTCCATTAGATTCTGGCATCTTATGTTCAGTGAAAAGATGAAACAAGAAATTTTACATTAATGTTATTAATTCACTAGAAGGCATTTATTATGACAATTACAGTGCAATTTTTATATTTTATATTTCAGCCGCCATAACCCTTAAGTGGTGTATAGGTTAGGGTTATGTGGTCTTTCTTTAGTCTCTGGGGTCATTTAATATTGTAATCCAGTTACACTCCAACATTTTCATTGTTAAGCTTAAGATCAATTCTTCAAAAACTGCCACTAATCCCAAATCATTGGGAAATCATGCTTATTAATTCCCACGAGATTCAGTTAGATGTTTGTTTGGCTATAGGCCACCTTAATTACACAACAAAAGAAGATCTTTACAAGATGAAGAGAAAATCAAATATTTTCTGAGTGAATATTGGCCTTTGAAGCCACACAAATGAGGGTAGACCCAGATATAACAATGAGATATACTTTTTCAGCCATAAAATGTTAATCTGTGGGAAAATGAAGGAAGGGGAATATTTTACATTGGAATATGACTTTTCATCAATTGTACTGTGTTCACAGAGGGAAGTAATCTTGGTGGCAAATAGCTGTGCAAATAAAAGTTAAAGTACCATTGGCATGCCCTTATCCATCCAAAGTCCTCTTACAATGGGAATAAGAGGAAGTGGTAGTTTTTTAGGATTGTGAATCCAGTTACAAGAGGATCAGGAATCATTTTTTAGTAAGGCCTGATAATTGGAGTAAAAATGAAAGCTTGGGGACCACAGCAGATAGAGGTGGGCCAGTAAACTTCTACAAACCAAGTACTTACACATACAATGATGCTAAGATGATTTCTGCAGACCCACCTCTATCGCCTCCCTCTCTCCCAACCACATACACAGCCCCCTCCATAATAATTATTGCCAATTTCTACCATAGTCAATCACTGTTAATGATGAGAGTGTTGCATCCTTGGGGTTTACACTGGCAGACCAAAAAAGAAATAAAGAATGTACAATAAAGGATTAAATCTGGAGGCTTTGGGATTACCTCATTTGGAACATCTTTAGCATTGGCCTTTGATTGGCTCTTAGCATGTAAGCTCTAAGCCCATGGAATTCCTCCCTGATAAAGTGTCTTTGTATACCTGAGAGCCTGGGCTGTGCCAGATGGTTTATTTTAACACCCATCACATTTATAGTGGCTTATGGTGAATGTCTGTGTATGCCTGAAACTTTGGGCCACGCTATATTAGTTTGACCTCCGGGGGTGCTGGAGATGGAGTAATTAAAGTTAGTTAAGTGGGCTCTCCATGTGATTGATTCCCAATAAAACCCCTGAACACCAAAACTTGGATAAGTTTCCTTGTTAGTCTCTCAGTCATGTCTGAATCTTTGCAACCCCATGGACTGTAGCCCACCAGGCTTCCTGTCCATGGAATTCTGCAGGTACGAATACTGGAATAGATAGACATTCCATTCTCCAGGGGATCTTCCCAACCCAGGGATCGATCCCAGGTCTCTTGCATTAACAGATGGATTCTTTACCAGCCGAGCCACCAGGGAAGCCCTTAGTTTGGCGAACACTTGGAATGTGCTGTCACATATCAATGCAGGGAACTTAAACACTGTCCATGTGACTCCACAGGGAGAGGACAACTGGAAACTTGCGCCTGGTCTCTCACAGACATTTATGTACCTTTTCCCTTCACTGATTTTAGTCTGTACTGTTTGCTGTAATAAACAATAAATATGAGTAGAGGAGCTTTTCTGAGTTCAGTTGAGTCCCAGTAAGTTATTGGATCTAATGGTAGTATTGAAGATTCCCAGTACAACAAAGGAATGATCAATCTTACCATTTTTGATGGTCACAAAGTGTCCCATTGTAGAGACATACAGTAATTTACTTTACCAATCCATTATTGGTATTTATTTTCCAGTTTTGTTTTTTGATAATATAAATAACTCCATATGCACAACTTTTTCCAACTTATTGAAGTTATTATTTTTACCATATGTGACTGGTGATGCAAGCAAGGTCTGATGATATAAAGAGCAATATTGCATAGGAACCTGGAATGTTAGGTCCATGAATCAAGGCAAATTGGAAGTGGTCAAACAGGAGATAGCAAGAGTGAACATCGACATTCTAGGAATGAGCAAACTAAAATGGACTGGAATGGCTGAATTTAACTCAGATGACCATTATATCTACTACTGCGGGCAGGAATCCCTTAGAAGAGATGGAGTAGCCATCATGGTCAACAAAAGAGTCCAAAATCAGTACTTGGATGCAATCTCAAAAACGACAGAATGATCTCTGTTTGTTTCCAAGGCAAACCATTCAATATCACAGTAATCCAAGTCTATGCCCTAACCAGTAACACTGAAGAAGCTGAAGTTGAACGGTTCTATGAAGACCTACAAGACCCTTTAGAACTAACACCCAAAAAAGATGTCCTTTTCATTATAGGGGACTGGAATGCAAAAGTAGGAAGTCAAGAAACACCTGGAGTAACAGGCAAATTTGGCCTTGGAATACAGAATGAAGCAGGGCAAAGTCTAATAGAGTTTTGCCAAGAGAACACACTGGTCATAGCAAACACGCTCTTCCAACAACACAAGGGAAGACTCTACACATGGACATCACCAGATGGTCAACACTGAAATCAGATTGATTATATTCTTCGCAGCCAAAGATGGAGAAGCTCTATACAGTCAACAAAAACAAGACCAGGAGCTGAGCATGGCTCAGATCATGAGCTGCTTATTGCCAAATTCAGACTGAAATTGAAGAAAGTAGGGAAAACCACTAGACCATTCAGGTATGACCTAAATCAAATCCCTTATGATTATACAGTGGAAGTGAGAAATAGATTTAAGGGCCTAGATCTGATAGATAGAGTGCCTGATGAACTATGGACTGAGGTTTGTGACATTGTCCAGGAGACAGGGATCAAGACCATCCCCATGGAAAAGAAATGCAAAAAAGCAAAATGGCTGTCTGGGGAGGCCTTACAAATAGCTGTGAAAAGAAGAGAAGCGAAAAGCAAAGGAGAAAACGAAAGATATAATCATCTGAATGCAGAGTTCCAAAGAATAGCAAGAAGAGATAAGAAAGCCTTCCTCAGTGATCAATGCAAAGAAATAGAGGAAAACAACAGAATGGGGAAGACTAGAAATCTCTTCAAGAAAATTGGAGATACCAAGGGAACATTTCATGCAAAGATGGGCTTGATAAAGGACAGAAATGGTATGGACCTAACATAAGCTGAAGATATTAAGAAGAGATGGCAAGAATACACAGAAGAACTGTACAAAAAAGATCTTCACGACCCAGATAATCACGACGATATGATCACTAACCTAGAGCCAGACATCCTGAAATGTGAAGTCAAGTGGGCCTTAGAAAGCATCATTATGAACAAAGCTAGTGGAGGTGATGGAATTCCAGTGGAGCTATTTCAAATCCTGAAAGATGATGCTGTGAAGGAGCTGCACTCAATATGCCAGCAAATTTGGAAAACTTAGCAGTGGCCACAGGACTGGAAAAGGTCAGTTTTCATTCCAATCCCAAAGAAAGACAATGCCAAAGAATGCTCAAACTATCGCACAATTGCACTCATCTCACACGCTGGTAAAGTAATGCTCAAAATTCTCCAAGCCAGGCTTCAGCAATACATGAACCATGAACTTCCAGATGTTCAAGCTAGTTTTAGAAAAGGCAGAGGAACCAGAGATAAAATTGCCAACATCCACTGGATCATCGAAAAAGCAAGAGAGTTCCGGAAAAACATCTATTTCTGCTTTATTGACTATGCCAAAGCCTTTGACTATGTGGATCACAATAAACTGTGGAAAATTCTGAAAGAGATGGGAATACCAGACCACCTGATCTGCCTCTTGAGAAACCTATATGCAGGTCAGGAAGGAATGGTTAGAACTGGACATGGAACAACAGACTGATTCCAAATAGGAAAAGGAGTACGTCAAGGCTGTATATTGTCACCCTGCTTATTTAACTTATATGCAGAGTACATCATGAGAAATGCTGGGCTGGAAGAAGCACAAGCTGGAATCAAGATTGCCAGGAGAAATATCAATAACCTCAGATATGCAGATGACACCACCCTTATGGCAGAAAGTGAAGAGGAACTAAAAAGCCTCTTGATGAAAGTGAAAGAGGAGAGTGAAAAAGTTGGCTTAAAGCTCAACATTCAGAAGAAAAAGATCATGGCATCCGGTCCCATCACTTCATGGCAAATAGATGGGGAAACAGTGAAAACAGTGTCAGACTTTATTTTTTTGGGCTCCAAAATCACTGCAGATGGTGACTGTAGCCATGAAATTAAAAGATGCTTACTCCTTGGAAGAAAAGTTATGACCAACCTAGATAGCATATTGAAAAGCAGAGACATTACTTTGCCAACAAAGGTCCATCTAGTCAAGGCTATGGTTTTTCCAGTGGTCATGCATGGATGTGAGAGTTGGACTGTGAAGAAAGCTGAGCGCTGAAGAATTGATGCTTTTGAACTGTGGTGTTGGAGAAGACTCCTGAGAGTCCCTTGGACTGCAAGGAGATTAAACCAGTCAATCCTTAAGGAAATCAGTCCTGGGTGTTCTTTGGAGGGAATGATGCTAAAGCTGAAACTCCAGGACTTTGGCCACCTCATGCGAAGAGTTGACTCATTGGAAAAGACTCTGATGCTGGGAGGGATTGGGGTCAGGAGGAAAAGGGGACGACAGAGGATGAGTTGGCTGGATGGCATCACCAACTCGATGGACGTGAGTTTGAGTGAACTCTGAAAGTTGGTGGTGGACAGGGAGGCCTAGCATGCTGCGATTCATGGGGTGGCGAAGAGTCGGACACGACTGAGGGACTGAACTGAACTTCAAATGTGAAGGGCAAAGATATGTCTCATTTTTACTTGTATCCCCTTGATTATAATGGGGCCAAATATCTGGTCATGTTTAATGAGTCTTGTATTTCTTCTTTGGAGAATTACCTGTTCTACATGTGTTGCCGAATTTTCTACAAGAGTGCACAGTTTTTTTTGTTGTTTGTTTGTTTGTTTTTTATTGATGAGTGCTACTCATTTTGAATGACTGAAGCAGATTAGTGAATAAGTTGGAAATAAAAACTATTTTCAAACAAATGCAGTTACATAGCTCCTGGTACTTAACAAAACTTGACCTAAATACTACACAATATTGCCAGTATGGCTCTTGTCAAGATCATATTATAGAACAGAAGATTCAGACTCTTATTTGTATAGAGTTGTTTTCTTTGGAAGTGGCTGAAACTGTTTATGGTCATTTTGTTTAAGCTTTTCACTTTGCTGAGCAAAACTTTTCTTCTTATTCTAAAGAACTGCCAAATAAAATTCAGCCCAGATTTGGTCATTGCAGCTTTAAGAACAGTTGAGTTTAACTGTCAAGTGGCAAGTAAAAGAAAAAGTTATACAACTGTTATACACAACTTGGTTAAAACAAAATGACATGTTGCTCACACCAGTGTCTTACACTCAACCATGAAAGACCATTTCTTCCTCATCTCCAATTAAAAAGCAGTTTCAACTTACTCAAACGTATTACTGTCAAGTTTACTGGGAGAAGCCTACTTAATGCTAGACACACATACCACACATGCATAACATGCCATCCATTCAATTTAATTTTTATAGCATTTTTCCATAGCAATTGGCTAGTCATCAGAAACAATCCAGAAAAGAAACAAAGAAAGAGAAGTCTTCTAGCAGTTAGTTGAATACATGAAGAGGCACAAAAATCTTTAAGAACCCTGTGCTCAGTCACTCAGTTGCTTTGCAATCCCAAGGACTTTAGCACTCCAGGCTCCTCTGTCCCTGGGATTATCCTGGAAAGAATACTGGAGTGGGTTGCCATTTCCCCCTCAAGGGGATCTTCCCAATCCAGGGATTGAACCCATGTCTCACATGTCTCCTGTATTGGAAGGCAGATTCCTTATCACTAAGCCACCTGGGAAGCCCTTAAGAACACTTAAGAGAGTTTTTCTGGAACTCTCTTGCTTTTTCCATGATCCAGCCTAGGTTACCATTAATGCCAGAGAAACAGAATAATAAATGAAATGTTTTTCACCATTCTTTGAAAGTTTTTTTTTCTTCTTTAAATCAGTAATACAGTACTCTTGGAATCAACTTAGCTTCGTACTACTCCTGAAACTGGAAGATTATTTTATACAGTAGAACATACTACTGCTAATATTATTATTGTTGTTATTGCTATTACTGAGCTTCCCAGGTAGCTAAATGGTAAAGAATCTGCCTGCCAATGCAGGAGATGCAGGTTTGATCTCCCGGTCGGGAAGATCCCCTGGAGAAGGAAATGGCAACCCACTCCAGTATTCTTGCCTGGGAAATCCCACGGACAGAGGAGCCTGGCGGTCCACAGTCCCTGACATCACAAAAGAGTTGGATACAACTTAGTGACTAAACAACAACAACCTTGTTATTACTATTATGATTATTGGTAGGAGGTTATTTTCATATTTACAGTATCTTTACATATATTTATTTTCTCAGTGCTGAATGGTCAATGAAACTAAGCTATTATGTCCCTTCTGGAAGTATTTAGAGGCACTTGGGAGAAGAAAATATATTGTAAATATATTTACAAGAAAATTTATATTACAAGAAAAGAATCAGTAAATATATTGACATATTATTGTGGTAATTCACAATTTATAAAGAGCCTTCACCCACATTTTGCTTCATTCTTATGAAACCTTTCTGATAGGCTCTATACATTCCATTTTTAGGGAGAAGTAGATGGTGGCTTGGAGAAGGTTGTTGTCCTCCACAGAGTTGTGGCTGATACAATAAATAATAGAGTTGGTGCTCTCGATATATTCATTCATTCACTCAGGAGAACTTTTGAGGTCCCCTGCTGAGTGGTGATAACCATACGAAATTAAAAAAAAAAGTGACTAGTTGTTTTTAAGGAATTTATAGCTCAGCAGATACATTGAGCATGAAATCATGTAACTATAATGTATTATCTTTGTTGGTAGCACAGAGATGAAACTGCTGTGGTAACACAGAAGGAGGTACCATTCTGAGGGAGCACAGAATGGTGGCGTATGGGGGTAGGATGGATCCAGTAGTAGGTTACAATGCTCAGTGTGTTTCTGATGACCCCCAAAAGGGTCACAGCTATCTCAGAACAAGTTCAGTTAGGAAACTGTTATCTTCTGGCACCATCTTGAAATCTAGGGAAAAAGGTGTTATTACTCAAAGAAAAAAGTATTGCCTAAATACTGAACTTAAAATATATTCTCATACTGTGAGATAAACATGTTTAAACTTTTTAATTACTATTTTAAATATGTTTTTTTCCCTTCCTGATCACATAACAAGGCACATAAACAAAATTTAAGATTTACTTAAAATTTTAAAAGGCAATTAAAAGCAAACAATCCAACCTAACTTTTACTTTCCATGTGTATTATCTCACAAATAAGACTATTCTATACATATAATTTGTATCTTGTTTTTGATATTTACATTGTAAGTTAGAAGTTTTCATAATATTTACTCCATCATTTAACTATTGCCATATTACTGAACATTTTTTTGTTTATGGATTTTCCATTTATAAGTGATGCTATTTCTCTCAATTTTCTCATTATTTTGTCTTACTTATTTAGAATATTATTTTCATAAAATAGGTAACAATAAACAGAATTATGTCAAAGGGTAACCAATTGGTAAAATTTTGACAGATGTTATCAACTTTGTCCTCCTGAAAGATTTTATCAGTTCATGCTCCCACCAGCAGAGGATGTTATCATTGCTGCTACTGCTGCTAAGTCACGTCAGTCGTGTCCGACTCTGTGTGACCCCATAGACGGTACCCAACAGGCTCCTCTGTCCCTGGAATTCTCCACGCAAGAATACTAGAGTGGGTTGCCATTTCCTTCTCCAGTGTATGAAAGTGAAGTCACTCAGTCATGTCCGACTCTTCGAGACCCCATGGACTGCAGCCTACCATGCTCCTCCATCCATGGGATTTTCCAGGCAAGAGTACTGGACTGGGGTGCCATTGCCTTCTCTGATGTTATCATTAAATAACTGCTAATAGGATAGGTAAAAACTGAAACCATGAGATATTTTATTTTCCTTTACTAATTTGTATTCTTATTTTGTGAATTTTGTCTTTTTCCATTGACTCATTGGAATCTAAGCATTTTTAATCAATGTGAATATCATTACATATTAGGAATATTAACTCCTTGTAGTATTTGCTATCAGTATGTTGCTCAGTTTATTTTCTTTGACTACAGCACATAATTTTTTAAAGTAGAGACTTTAGATAAGAGTTGAGCCCATACATACTTTTCATTGTTTTTTTCCACTTGTTTTTTAAATTTAAGCTAGAAAGTCATAAAAGATCTACAAGTCAATGGACCTAAATAGCTCTAAATGTCTCCCAGTATCAATAAAACATGGGCTATGGTGGGGGCTGCTATAGAAATATATTGCTTCTAAACATGAGAAAACAGTGGTTAGCAGTTGAAATTATATGTTGTGGATTGGAGCACATATGTCTTCAAGAGGGAATAGATATTTTAAATATTTTTAGGTTTCCTCCATTTCCTTTAGAAGAGACAAGAAATATTCTGGGGTTTTTTTGATCCCCCAAACGACTCACTGGGTAAAGAATCTTCCTGCAATGCAGGAGATACAGGCTATGCGAATTTGATCCCTGGATTGGAAAGATACCCTGGAGAAGCAAATGGCAACCTGGTCCAGTATTCCTGTGTGAAAAATCCCATGGACAGGGAAGCCTGACGGTCTGCAGTCCATAGGGTTGCAAAGAGTTGGGTACCACTGAGTGTGCGCACGCGCACACACACACGCACGCACAAATAATGTCAGCGTCTCCATAAACTCATTATAATAAATGCTACTTTTAGATTGACTAGCATCATCTTATGAATTAAAATCATTGAGCATACATACTGTGAGTTTAATGGTCTCTTCTTTGCTTTGTACTAATAACAGGGAATGAGTCCGCTTAAACGCATCGAAGGACCCCAGTTAATAAAAGCTTGTTTTTCCTGACTAGGGACAACCTGAGTCACCTGTGTTACAAATGATACACCCACTTCATCTCACCCTTTTGGTTTGTGGAGAAAAGTTATGACAGAAAATACCTTGTTGGCTTGTCAGTGTCTCTCCTTTCTCTGGATGCCACTTGGAGTGACATGTTGGCAGTTTTTCAGTGATCAATCCTAAGTATGCCAAAGCAGAAATGAAGCCAGACTTTGAACTGACTTCAACTGACCTGTGTGATACTACATGCCATGAGAGGCTTTCCTAAGCCAAACAACAGATGTAGGACACTAATTCATAGAACTGTGGTGAGTAGGATCTAAACTTCAAACTTTGACAATTTTCCTCTTGTACCCTGCTCCATAGCAAAATGGAGCACAATTGGCTGAGTACACAGAATACTTTCTGTGAGTTGTGTTAGTAATAATTCAGACAATGAAAGGGTATTCTGCTTAAATAATTGATATCAGTCTAGAGAGAGCTCAATTTTGTTGAACATTTTTCTGTCTGACTTGGGAAAGATATAGGAGGCTTACTCAACAAATTCATAGTGGCTCATGTATTTCATGATAGCTTCAGAGTCTAAAAAGACCTCAATAGGCTGCAGCAGTGGTCTGAACTCCAGCAGGGTAAAATTTCACAGGAATGAATGTAAGAGTCTGCAGTGAGGAGTACTAACACCACAACTACTGATGTGGGATACAGGAAACAGCGCAGCAGCTGGAGATGCAACAGGGTCTTGGCCATCACCCCCTTGCCTTATTTAAGGACACCATCTAACTCCTTTGGCATTTTATCAAAGTTGGTCTCCACTTATCAGAGTCAAACATTACTACAAAGACGACAGTTTCACTTTTGTCTTTTAAGATTACATTTAGACTAATGCTTTCAATTCTACACACTTCCTTCACTGGAGATTTGACAAACTGGAGCTCCTTAGGAAGAGCTCTTCATGTCAAAGGGCTTATGCCCTCTTTCCTTCTAGAAGTTTTATGGTGTCAGACCTTTTCATGTAAGGTCTTTTATGTATGGTGTGTAAGATGGGTGTCCAGTTTCATTCTTTTGCATGAATGGTTGCCCAGTTTTCTCAGCACCATTGATTAAAAAGACTGCCTTTTCCATATTGTATATTAGAGAGAACTTAAATATTCTTATAAAGATTAAAAAGTAAATATGTGAGATAATGGATGTGCTAATTAATTCAATGAAGGGAATACTTCACAAAATATGTGTGTGAGTGCTAAGTCGCTTCAGTCGTGTCCAACTCTTTGGGACCCTATGGACCGTGGACCACCAGGTTCCTCTGTCCATGGGATTATCCAGGCATGAATACTGGAGTGGGTTGCCACGCCCTCCTTCAGGGGATTTTCTGGATCCAGGGATCAAACACACATCCCCTGCATCTCCTGCTTTGTCAGGTGGATTCTTTACCACTAGAGCCCCTGTTTTGTACTTTAAATATCTTGTCATTTTATTTGTCAATTACACCTCAGTAAAGCTGAAAAAAGAGCAACTAATTGACATATAGTTAATTTACAATATTATTTGTTTCAAGTGTACAAGATAGTGACTCAAAATTTTATATTCCATTAGTGATCATATTCCATTTACTGTTATTATAAAATATTGGCTATTCTCCCTCTTCTGTACAATATATCATAGTAGATTATTTTATTACATAGCAATTTGTACCTTTAACCCCTATCCTTATGTTGCCCCTCTCTCCACCCCTCTTTCCACTGGTAACCACTGATTTGATCTCTATATCTGTAAATCTGTTTCTGTTTTGTTATAGTCATTTGTTTTATTTTTTAGATTTCACATATAAGTGATAACAAACAGTATTTGTCTTTCTCTGTCTTATTTATTTCACTAAGCATAATACCCTCTAGGTTCATCCATTTTATTGCAAATGGCAGGATTTTATTCTTTATAGATATAGTACAACTTTATCTACTCTTCTGTTGATGGACACTTAAGTTGCTTTCATATCTTCTTGGCTATTGAAATAATGATGCTATGAACAATAGGGTGCATGTATCTTTTTAAATCTGTTTTCTTTTTCTTCAGATATACATACCCAGAACTGAAATTTCTGGATCATATGGTAGCTCTATTTTTAGCTTTCTGAGGGACCTCTATGCTATTTTTAATAGTGGCTGCACTGAGTATGTGGATTTATTTTACCAAATATGTACTACAGTAGTATGCTGTGCTGTGCTTAGTCATTCAGTCGTGCCTGACTCTCTGCGACCCCATGGACTGCGACCCCATGGACTGTGACCCCATGGACTGTAACCCGCCAGGCTCTCCTGTCCATGGAATTTTCCAGGCGAGAATACTGGAGTGGGTTGCCATGCCCTTCTCCAGGGGATCTTCCCAACCCCGGGATTGAACCCAGGTCTCCTGCATTGCAGGCAGATTCTTTTACCATCTAAGCCACCAAGGAAGCCCAAGAATACTGGAGTGGGTAGCATATCCCTTCTCCAGGGGATCTTCCCAACCCAGGAATCGAGCTGGGGTCTCCTGCACTACAGTACCATGAGATCCAAATTAGTGGAATCTGCGGATGCAAACCGAGGATACAGAAGGCTAACTGTAAAGTTATATGTGAATTTTTGACTGCACAGAGAGTGGGTTCCCTAACCCTCATGTTGGTCAAGTGTCAACTGTACAACCAATGATGTAGTAAATAACCTTATGCCATAAACCTTTGTATTGTTGGAGGTGTAACTATAAGACAAATTCCTATAAATGTTATTGCTAGGTCCAAAAGTAGGTGCATATGTAGACTTATTTAATAACATCAGATTCCCTTTCAGATATGTTATATCAGTTTGCATTCTTACCAACAATGAAGGCAAGAACCTGTTTTCTCACAGCCTTTCCAAGAGAATGTACTGTCGTACTTTAAATTTTTTTTTAAATCTAATGGGTGAGAAATAGCTCAGTGTTAGTTTGTACTTATCTAATTAGGCATGAGTTTGAATATCTTTCCACATTTTAAAAGCCAGTTTATAACCTTTTTGTGAATTGTCTACTTATATCTTTCCATTTTTCTGTTGGGGTTTTGGTCCTTTTTCTCTTAATTTTTAAGAGTTCTTCATCTATTAGGGATATCAACCTTTCATGATATATGTTGCAAATATTTTCTTCCAGTGTTAGTTGACTTTGCCTGTGGTGTTTTTGCCATGGGAAAAATATAGTCATCAAAGTTATCAATCTCTTCTTTTTTGGCTTCTAGATTTAGATTCACAGTTGAAAAACACCTTCCTGCATCTAGATTAAAGAGGAATTCAGCTATGAATTCACCTGGTATTTACATGGCTTCACTTTTGATAGATTTGGATTTTATTCTTCTGTATCGTATAAAAAGTAGATCTGAAAGTGAAAAATCACTCAGTCATATCTGACTTTTTGTGACCCCATGGACTATACAGTCCATGGAATTCTCCAGGCCAGAATACTAGAGTGGGTAGCCTTTCTCTTATCTGGGGGATCTTCCCAATTGAGGGATCAAACCCAGGTCTCCCACATTGCAGGCAGATTCTTTACCAGCTGAGCCACAAGAGAAGCCCAAGAATATCGGAGTGCCATCAGGGAAGCCCCAAAATAGATCTAGTTTCATTTATTTCTAAATAACTACTCTGTGTCATTATTTAAAAATTTATCTTTTCCCAAGTCATTTGAGCTACTACCTTTATTTTATACTAAATTTACCTACATATTTGGGTCTGCTTCTAGGCTTTCTTTTCTATCCCCTTGGTCTATTTATCTTTTCATGTACAGGTACAATAATGCTTTAATTGCAGAGACCTTATGGTATGCTTTAATGTCTGACAGTTTTTCTTTTAGTACTTTTATGAGCATTCTTCCATGTCTACTATTCCATATAAACTTTAGCATCAACTTGTATAACTTCAGCTTATAAAACTCCATTATAGAATGTTAATCAATGAAAACTATTGGGAGACAAAGTTTAGCTCAAACTCTTTAAACAGTCAGATCTGTCCAAAGGCAGAATGTTTGGCATTCCTATCAACTGAGACTTCCAAGCATTGATAGACTTGGAGTCAGATCGGATCAGATCAGATCAGTCGCTCAGTCATGTCCGACTCTTTGCGACCCCATGAATTGCAGCACGCCAGGCCTCCCTGTCCATCATCAACTCCCGGAGGTCACTCAGACTCACGTCCATCGAGTCAGTGATGCCATCCAGCCATCTAATCCTCTGTCATCCCCTTCTCCTCTTGCCCCCAATCCCTCCCAGCCTCAGAGTCTGTTCCAATGAGCCAACTCTTCGAATGAGGTGGCCAAAGTCCTGGAGTTTCAGCTTTAGCATCAGTCCTTCCAAAGAAATCCCAGGGCTGATCTCCTTCAGAATGGACTGGCTGGATCTCTTTGCAGTCCAAGGGACTCTCAGGAGTCTTCTCCAACACCGCAGTTCAAAAGCATCAATTCTTCGGTGCTCAGCCTTCTTCACAGTCCAACTCTCACATCCATACATGACTACAGGAAAAACCATAGCCGTAACTAGACGAACCTTTGTTGGCAAAGTAATGTCTCTACTTTTCAATATGCTATCTAGGTTGGTCATAACTTTCCTTCCAAGGAGTAAATGCCTTTTAATTTCATGGCTGCAGTCACCATCTGCAGTGATTTTGGAGCCCAGAAAAATAAAGTCTGACACTGTTTCCACTGTTTCCCCATCTATTTCCCATGAAGTGATGGGACTGGATGCCATGATCTTAGTTTTCTGAATGTTGAGCTTTAAGCCAACTTTTTCACTCTCCTCTTTCACTTTGATCAAGAGGCTTTTTAGTTCCTCTTCACTTTCTGCCATAAGGGTGGTGTCATCTGCATATCTGAGGTTATTGATATTTCTCCTGGCAATCTTGATTCCAGCTTGTGTTTCTTCCAGTCCAGCATTTTTCATGATATACTCTGCATATAAGTTAAATAAACAGGGTGACAATATACAGCCTTGACGTAAATTTGGAAAACTCAGCAGTGACCACAGGACTGGAAAAGGTCAGTTTTCATTTCAATCCCAAAGAAAGGCAATGCCAAAGAATGCTCAAACTACCACACAATTGCACTCATCTCACACGCTAGTAAAGTAATGCTCAAAATTCTCCAAGCCAGGCTTCAGCAATATGTGAACCGTGAACTTCCTGATGTTCAAGCTGGTTTTAGAAAAGGCAGAGGAACCAGAGATCAAATTGCCAACACCTGCTAGATCATGGAAAAAGCAAGAGAGTTCCAGAAAAACATCTATTTCTGCTTTATTGACTATGCCAAAGCTTTTGACTGTGTGGATCACAATAAACTGTGGAAAATTCTGAAAGAGATGGGAATACCAGACCACCTTGAGAAATTTGTATGCAGGTCAGGAAACAGCAGTTAGAACTGAACATGGAACAACAGACTGGTTCCACATAGGAAAAGGAGTACGTCAAGACTTGGAGTACTGCTTCTCAAATTTTGATGTGCATAAGAATCACCTGAGGATCTTGTTTAATTTAATCACCATGGCAGAAGCGGGAGAATTTACTAATCACTAGAACTCATGGGCACGGTCTATCCAAAGCCTCACAATTAATACTGGGAGCGAAGTCAATATCACAAGAACCTTAAGAAATATAAATATGTGTATTGTTAAGCCTTGCTTTGTGGCATTGTTGTTTTTAATTCAATGAGATAATAGGGTTACACAAATTTTCTTGTGAATAACTTCTTGCTTTATTTGAAGCTGATCAGACCTTAAATCCCATAGAGAAAGCAAAGGATTTGAAGAACACCATTTGACCTCATGGATGGTGATAAAGCACTTGAGCATGAGAATCAGAGAATTGGTTTTGGATCCGATTTTGCCACTTACTGGGCAAATTTGAAAAATTTTCTTAACCTTCCCCCACTCCAGTGCTGTCATCTATCAAATGAAGATAAGTATAGAATCTGCCTTCTAAGGCTATTTTGAGGGTTAAATGAGATAATGTCTGGAAAGTATTTAGCAGAGTCTTGCATAAGTGTTCGCTATTATTACAACAAGTTCATGCTCGTTTGGGGATAGACCAGTTGAACAGAGTGTTCCTCTTTGAGTTGTTCCTCATGCCTACTTGACAAGGCCCTATTATCTATGAAGAATCAAGTTCTATTACCCTCCCAGGAAGTCCTGATTGACCAGCCTTGGGCTCTATCAAAATCACTGGAGCTGGTGGTTTACTCTAGAGATTCCCAGACACAGATATCTGATACAGCAGACCTTTGAAAGGCAAAAACTTTGAGTTTAGTGCATTTAGATCTTTATCATTCTTAGTTTTAACATATGGCATGTGGAGTAGGTGACTTTTCTCTAGACTTTTATTAACCAGATTATTGATAAGGAAGAAAATATTTTCATTTTAGAAATTTCAGCCACTAGTTAATCCAAAACATCAATGAGTTAGTTAAGAATATGAAGTAGTAGTCCTTACTTTTCAAGGGTTTGCATATTATAGCTTTATATTATGTCATTAAATCGTTCTAGTTACTACTCTCTATTCTAATAAGTAGTTTTAGATGATGCATAATGGCCTCAGAGAAAATATATAAAATATACCTTTCTAATAAAACATCTAGCTTCTTATGAAAGGAACACGGAGTTTAACACACACACACAAACCAAAAGAGACAATTGAGTTCCACATGATAATAATTTAGGTTTACATGCACAGCAACAAATAGTAGGGATATAGTGAAGGCTCATTGATGATTTATTAAAAGACTGAATAGGAGAATTACTTACTTATGTGGATATATATAAGAAAACTTGCACAGATGTGAGTATATGGCCATATGCTATACATTTTCTATGAAGATCTCTTTAATTATCAGAGCTACATATTATTTTGAAATCACTCAATAAAGTTCCCCTTTTTAACATAAATACCATTGCTGTTTTAAGCAGATAGGGGCTAATAAATGATTCTATGAGATATTTTGTCTTCCTGAAGGGGTAGCAGATGTACACAGGGAATCAGTTACTTAATTCCCCTAATCACCCATTTCTCCCCTCCCTCTTCATTCTGAGCTTGGAAACTTCAACGTTCCCCAGTGTGCTAATAGCTGACCCTGGAAACTGGCAGAAACCAAAACCTTCTCTTGAAATCAGCAGGCTCCATATGGTTGCTTCAAGCATGTGGGGTGACCCTGCCAAGTCCCCTGCAAAGGGATTTCACAGAGCAGAGAGACAAACGTGTCCCTTTAAATGCTAGTCATTGAGCCAGACAGAAGAAACTGCCTTCCTCATGAAAGGCAGTTAAAGTACTTCCCAGCCTCTGATCTGCAACCTATAGGAAATTTTGTACAATGGCGGCTCAATGCCAAGCATTAAAAATAAATGTAATTGTCAGATGATTAGCTCTTAAAGTCTTCCCTCACGAAACGATAGAGCTGTCAGTTACAATCGAACATACATATGCATATTTGAAAACAGGGAGACCAAGAGTAACTTCCAGTGGATGAAACCAGCCCTATTCTCCATGTGTGTGAGGGTAACAGAGGCTATGACATAGCATAGGAAGTCAATGGCGGAGTTGTTATTATTTATACATGAGGAAAGATTACAAATGCAAGCCCCAGCTCAGATCTCTCACCCCCTGGATCTGTGAAACCTGTCACTCAGTCTCCCGTGGTGTGTCTTCCTGTCTTGGAGCCATTGGACCACCTGCTGCCAAGACTCTCATCTACTGCATTGCCCGAAGGCCTCGATGATAACAGCATTGATTCCAATGTACATCTAATTACTTCTCATAATCTATTCATTTCACAATAGTGTAGTGAAACATCTGTCACATCATAAACTCTTTAGTAGCCTTATCAAACCACCAAAACACACTCAGCTGCCAGTTGGCAGCTTCCTCGGTTTCCCGTTTATTAATATGATGCAAACATTTTTAGTCCTTTTTGCAGCTTTAGATGAATTTCCCCAATGACCAGTGAAGCAGAACTGGGCAAACTGCAGTTTAAATGTCTGTATATTGCCTGCTGAGGGACACATGCGGATGTCACTCAGAAATCAGTTAAAATAGCATTGTTTCCTTGGAGGGATCATCTCTAAATAAAGTTCTCTCATTCATAACACTGAAAGATATGGCTCCTTCTTTGGCTTCAATGTCTCTGATTAGTTTACCAAAATAACCTGCAGAGATATTACTGCCTTTGAATAGGATATTGGACAGGAAAGCCTTTTTTTTTTTTAACCTTTGTATGTTTAATTTACCATTGGGGAAATTATACTTTTTCCTTTTCTTTTTAATTTTCTCTCTTCATCCTTTCTCTTTCTACTCATTCCCTTTTCTTTCTACCTTCTTTGTAGAAAATCTAGTAAAGAGACCTCTTGAGTCATGGCTGATTAGCAAATGCTTCCACTACTTGGTGAGAAAATCCATAAAATGTTCTAGGCACTCTAGAGCTACAGCATATTTCACAAAAGACCAGGTACTGGTTTTTAGTGAACTTGCTTGTGCTCATTCTTCGAGCCCCAGGTGAACACCTGCTTAAGCAGCTCTCCCAGGGAAAATTACTCAGTCCTCTCTTCATACGCTCATAACAGCTTGACATCTCTACTCATGCACTTAACATAATGATTGAGAATCACTGGTGTGCATATCTGCCTTTTTCTAGATGATAAATCCCTCAAGGGTAAAGACTATGCCTTTTTCATGTTTGTATCCCTGGCAACTCCCTGGGTGTCTGACACCCCAGACAATGTCAAATAGGCATATGTAGAACATTCTCTACTTCCCTTAAGAGAACTGAAAAACAGCAGAGGTTCAAGAGCCCCTTTCCATTTATTATGAACAGTATCAGTATAATTCTTTATATTCAACTCTAATAATAATAATAGCCGATGCCTCCATGTGCCAGGCGCAGTCCTAAGTACTCCACATATGTCAGCTCATTTAATCCTCATGACAACTCTGTGAGGAAGAAACTATTTTGACCCACATTTTAGAGCCAAGGAATTGAGATACAGAGAGGCTGAATGCTTTGCCCAAGGTCACACAGCTGTCGATAGTGGGGTTCCTCTGTCTGGCTCCGGTAAAATGCTATCTGCTTTTAACTCATACACTGCATCCCCTCTTCAGTAGCTAAAACTGTTCTCTTGTTAATATGGTTGGTTCTCAGTTTAAACTGCTTGATCAGTTACTTGATCAGTTATTCTTTCTTGAGTAATTCTAGAAGATCCATAGAGAGAGAGAGAAAGCTTATTCCCAAGCTGTGTGTGTGGGTATCTGTGTGGTGCTTTTGATTCAGATGATGTACGCAAGTACATTCAGCACTGCTTTTTTTTTTTCTTTTTTCTTGTTTGGCTACACATCATGGCATGTGGAGTTTTAGTTCCTTGACCAGGAATGGAACCCATGCTCCCTTCACTGGAAACTCAGAGTCTTAACCACTGGACCACCAGGGAAGTCCCAGCACTGACTTTTGATAATATAAGAAGAGGGTCTATTTTTCATATCTGTAGAGTAAATGCAAGCTTTCTTCCATATTTCCAATACAAATTTGGGGAAATCATTTCTGATATAACTGTCAACTCGTATTAACATACTTTCAAAGAAAAAAATTTCTTCTAAAAAGTTATGAATGTTAGAATGTTCTGTAGATATAATTCCTGGAATCTACCAGAATATAAATTCATTTCCTATAAGGCATTAGGTAATCACAGAATAGCTACTCCTGGCTATTATTATCCTGGGTTGGCTTTAGTGCTATTGACACAGAGATGTAAAGCTCTTTATCATATTACAGATTCCCTAAGGAAAAAATGTCCCTGAGTCTCCAAGGGTCAAGGCTACAGGGAAATCAACTGTTTCTCTCTCTTTATTGTCACTCCATATAATGTATAGCTAATAGCAGAATTATTGTTTAATTGCTAAGTCATGTCTGACTCTTTGCAACTCCATGGACTGTAGCCCACCAGCTGCTCTGTCCATGGGATTTTCCAGGCAAAAATACTGGAGTGGGTTGCCATTTCTTTCTCCAGGAGATCTTCCTGACCCAGGATCTTCCAGACACAGGATCAAACCTGTGTCTCCTGCATTGGCAGGTGGGTTCTTTACCTCTGAGCCACTAAGGCTTCCCTTAGAGCTGCATGTATCAACATAAAAAAAAAAATCATATACCGAACAGGCCAAGTTTCCATTTTAGCTGATCCTATCATAATGATCTATAACCTGGTATATTCCAAAAATCACAAATCCTGAAGAATCAAGTTTTGGCATGGTAGTAAAACTGAATGAAAACTTGACCATCATGGTATATTGGAAGAGTACAAAGCCATTGTAAATGCCACCAACCTGGACTTAGTATCCAATTGTGGTGCATGATAGAATTTAACTTCTATTTTCAAGGGGAATAGATGAAAGAATTCACCTAACCACAGAAGGAAGGCTGTAAAGGTCAATGATTAAGAGTTGGAATCTGGCCTCAGATAGACTTTGGTTCAAAACTTGGCTCTTCCTTGTACTAGTGGATGGGGACTTTTGGTGAGTCATCTCCATAAACCCCAGTTTCTTTGTCTCTCTAATGAGCATGATAATAGTACCCATCCCAAAGGACTAATAGGAAGAAAACACACATAAAGCACTGAGCATAGCAGTACTTTCTGTAGATGAAGGTCAGCTGGTGCTGTGACTATCAGCACAGATGCAGAGCCTACTCACTCCTATGTTAAAAAAGAAAATGCAAAAGAGGGTCGATGTGTTCAAAGTCAATACTATAGTTTATCCTGTTTCTTTATGTTAAAACTAAATCTTGTGATTTTTTTTAGTATTTTACTGTACTCCTTAAAAATATCTCTAACCAAAAGGCTGTACATTTTAAAGTGTTGACTTAAAAAGAAAGATATCTCTGTGCAATATCTACAACATTATAGGATTTGGTTCAACTGGTTACATGTTGACTAATTATTAACAATAAGTTCCTGAAAGTTGAAGACATAAAATAATGAGTCATAGATGTTGCCCTAGAGGAACAATTGGTCCAGTTAAGGACAAGGAATTTCTCCTCATGAAACATCTAGAAAACAATACAATGTGGCTAGGCAGGATGCCAAAGATTATTGATGAGGAGAGTGTGGGCAGTGTAGGCTTAGAAAAGGGAGGGGCGGTCATGAGCTGCATCATCAGAGAAGGCCCCTTGGAGCAAGTAAGAGGTAGCCCAGCTTCAGAGGAAGGGCAAGATGCAGATAAAGAGCCATGTAGTGAGACCAAGAGAACTTCTGACTCCTGCCGCTCACTAATTGGTGTGGTTGGCTTATTCAAATTAGAGTTTTTCATGACACATGCTGCTGTCCATTCTTCCCTATCAATTCTTGCCAATTTTTCATGTACAAATTCAAGGTGGGTTTGTGTTGAGGAGTGGGAGAAAGTCACACACAGAAGATCTACTAAAGCCAGTTCTCCTCAATCTGTAGTTATCCTGTGGCCCATATAATTACATTTGGTTGCTTAGGTGTGTGTGTGCTAAGTCATTTCAGTCATGTAGAACTCTGTGCGGCCCTATGGACTGTAGCCTGCCAGGCTCCTCTGTCCATGGGATTCTCCAGGCAAGAATACTGGAATGGGTTGTCATGCCCACCTCCATGGGTCTCTTGCATTGCAGGTAGATTCTTTACTGTCTGAGCCACCAGGAAAGCCTTTGGTTGCTTATGTCTCCAAAAACAATCCAGAGAAAAACCCCCTCCTGAAGGCTCAGCCTTACCACGATGCCTCTCTGAGGCATAGAACTTGGGGAAGATGCTTGTCTCCTCTCAAATAGCCCTTGAGAGAATGGATACATGTACATGTAAGGCTGAGTCCCTTCGCTGTTCACCTAAAACCATCACAACATTGGTAATCAGCTATAGCGTGAAAGTGAAGTCGCTCAGTCATGTCTGACTCTTTGCAGCCCAATGTTCAATACAAAATAAAAAGTTAAAAAAATGTTAAATGGTCCTTGATTTACAGACATTTAGAGAAGAATAGATAGAATAATACCATTCTCCTAGGTTTGCAAAATAAGCTTTTATTTGGAAAGATGGACTATTTTAAGGTCCTGGCTCTCACACTTTTGGTATCTGCAAGCATATCTGTATACTTGACATGACTCACTCCAGTCTTAGTGAAAGTGAAAGTGAAGTCGCTTCGTCGTGTCCGACTTTTCGCGACCCCATGGACTGCAGCCTACCAGGCTCCTCCATCCATGGGATTTTCCAGGCAAGAGTACTGGAGTGGGGTGCCATTGCCTTCTCCAGTCTTAAACAGCCCCCATTTCTATACCTTAGCATGGTCCTGTTTTTGAGGCACATGCTAATTGTATGAAGACACAGAAATTAATTAGCTGATTTACATGCTAAATAGATGAAAAATTAAGGGACTCTTTTTAGCAGTTTTCTGAAACAGTTAACTGGGACTGCTTATCTACCTGTCTGCTGAAGAAACATTCTTTTGCTAGCGCAGTTTGTGGGAAGGTCATTGAGACAGAAAGACCAGTATCATGGCCCTTCAATGTGGCATCAAAATTTTTTTGACATTTAGGGCTCCTGGCTGATCACAAGGCTTCATCTCCATTGCATGCCTCAGCATTAAAACCATAAGCAGGCACTTCTCCTCACTCTTCTGTTCCTATTTCTCTTTCTGTATCCATGCTGCCACCTCACCCCTGCGGCTGGTTTCTGAGAGGCACCCTCCCGTCATTAGCCTGCTTTGTCTGGTAGGGGAGACCAAATACTGAGAAATGCCATTCCTGGTGGTAGTCTTCCTTAAGATAGAATTAGAAGGTGGAGGAAGATTCCAGGGGTCCCTCCAGCCACAAGACTTTCCCATCTCCCTCCTGGAATAGAAGCAGCTGAGGATATAAATCTACATCAGACAGAGTTATGACTTGGATGGACTTGGACCAAAAAGCCACAAAGTTGAGAAACCCACGTCCTGACAGAAAAACATCCAGATGGGTAACCAAGTTAATATGAAAAAGAGGAAGGAACAAGAGTTTCAGGAAAGGAAGAACTATTGAGACAGTGAGAAGAAAGGGAAGTTGAACTGGCCAGGATGGGAAGATATGGATCTAGATGAGCTTTGATCATCTTCATTGTGTCTTCTTTACAGCCTCACCACAGATGAGCAGGGAGCATCCCAGTCCCTCTTTCCCCTGCTCTTGGTACCCGTCTGCCTGGACTACACCTTGACTCTGCCCCACTCTCCAAGCCATTCCTTGCATCATTCCTGCCACTGCCACTTCTTGGCTGTCTAACCTACTACTTCTTCCCATTTTATCACCTGGAGATTCTCCGACACTTTGAGGCAGAACTGGTGACAGAGAAGGTTTGCGAGGTCCTCCTCAAAGGAAAAGTTGACCTCAGCAATGTGGACAGAAGCCAAGTAGAGAGCAGTGCTCCTTGGAGAGATACAATCTTCCTCCATAACGTAAAAGTCATTTATTCTCAATCCAAGGGCCAAAGTGCTACCATCTCTGTATCTTTTCTGTGTCATCAAAAACAGCCACTGTTACTGCTCAAGTACTTATCCATAATAGGGGAAATTGCAGAGAAGTTGCAGCCCAAAAAGACAGAGGAGGGTCTGAGTTGAGGCTTCTAGGAATGGTTAAATGATCTGATGAGGAGGCAAGAGAGACATGTGGGGTTCAAGTAGGGGGTTACCACTTAAAACAGGACAGTGAGGTGTGAACTGAAGAAAATGAAGAACTGAAATGAGAAGTTGAAGGAATACAGAAAGTGAGTGCAGGAAGAGGGGATATTGGCTAACACAAAATTTACTTAGACTCATTCATGCTCAAAGTATGATGATGATGCAAAGTTTAGTAATATAGTTCTCCTGTCTCCCAGGATTCACATTCTATGAGGTTGAAAGAGATGAGCACAGAAGCTGTAATCTAGGGGAGAGTGCAGAAGTACCATAACACCTACAAAGAGGACTCAGAAAACAGAGATGGACGATGAATTCCAACATCCAGACAAATCTCCCTGGGAGAATTTGACCTGGACCATGAACAGATAGGGCTATAATAAATGAAAATAAAACTGGAATTGTGAGGGAAAGACTTTTCAGGTAGAGAATGCAGTGCACACAGTGCCATGGCAGGACTGGGGAAAGACATGCCCCTTGTCTCTCACTCATCCATTCGTGCAGGGAACATGCAGTAGCTGCCTGCTTTGTGTCAGAGTCTGCATCAGGCACAGGAGAAATAAAATGAATCCAGCTTGGCGTCTGTGCCACTTCTTTCTAACATCACTAAAATCAAAGTGTGTGGAGGGGATTAGAGCCCAATTCCAAAGGACCACAAATGCCAAGCAAGAGACTGAGTTTTGTTCTGTTTTCTGTAACTGTGTCCCATTCCCTGATGTAAGAAGAGTGTTATCAAATGTGTTTTGAGACAGCAACTCTGGCAAAAATACAATGTGAAAGAGCTCTTGGAAATCTCTGGTGAGCGTGGTAGTTTAGGGAGCAAGAAAAAGCCTGGCTCTATTAAATTTCCAGAATCCAAATGGCCAGCAGCTAGTGTGGACAGATGAATCTTTATTTAAAGTCAGGACATTTCACCCCAAGTCTTCATCTTATCAGGCACACAGGAAATTGACTTGTCCCTCCCCATATCACACCATTGTACTTGTGATCTCAGTGTCCAATGGTAAGCCCCTTGAAGATGAAGCAATTTCTAGGTTGGTATACCATCAAATCTTTGATAAGTTTGGTTTTCATGATGGCTAAGCCGTGAGTGGTGAGCTAGAGGAACTCTAACCAGCCAGTGATTCTTCTAGGTCTTGACCATGAGAAGGATTGATTAATGGGCTTTCAGGGATCTCAGGGGGATCCAGCACGACATCATTTAGGAGCACATCGGCTCCTAAACTGGTCTTCTGAGCATCCCTCGGGTACATTCTTCTAAAGCTCTGGCCAGAACTGCTGATTAAATATGTGTAGCCTTCAACTCCTGCTATTTCATTCTAATTCTGTACCCAGCAAAGATGGGAACATCTTCATTTTTCTTTACGATCTATCATACTGTTATAATAATCACATATCGTCCTTTAATACCATCATTAAGGAGTCGCCTCAGTCTTCACTTCTCCAGAGATAATAATTCCAGAATTTATTGCTGTTCTTCATCAGCACTATTTAAAAATCTTAGCACTAGCTTTTTAAAAAATTTCTTCCAAATATCTGGACTTTCGCTGCCTATTTATACTCTCTTTGAAGCACATACGTTACCCTTAGGTGGCTCACTTGATTAGAGTTGGGAAATGACTTTAATCTTGAGTCAGCCACAAATCAGTGAAAGGGGAAGGCAAGTTATTTAAACTCATTGTGTTGCAATTGTAAGAAGAAAAACTCCTGCCTCACAAGGGGGCTGTGAGATTACATACAGTGAGTGTAAAAGTATTTCTGTTATCAAACTGAATTTGAGTCTGCATGCCCACCCACAGTAAAGTTTATCTGCTGATACCAGGTGTGGTGAAAAGAGTGTAGTATTTATTGCATGGTGCCAAGCAAGGAGCCCAGGAAGCTAGCTCAAAAGGCCCAAACTCCACCATGGCTTTCAGAGAAAGGCTTTTAAAGACAGAGTGAGTGAGAAGGTTAAATGGTAAGTGTTCAGCTCATGGATATTCTTCTGACTGGTTGGTGGTAAGGTAATAGGGAGTCACCATCAACATTCTGGTTCCAACTGGTCTGGGGTCTATGTGCTTGGGGGCCGCATACACTAACTTCTTTCGCCTGAAGGGGGTGTCAGTATCTGCAAAACAGCTCAAAGGACATGGCTCAGAGTATTATTGTTTAATGGCTTAAGTATTATTGCTTTGTTTTCTTTGACTGTTTCCCTTTCTTTCTGCACTTTTTCACTTCTCTGGCTAAATTTATTCTTTGGAACTTAGAGAAGGTCTAGAAGGCTAAAGTTTTTCTACCAACAGAAGCAGGTGGAGAACTTGGGAAAGAGAGTCTATCCAGGAAGGCTCCATAGGGTCCCACTTGGTTACAATTCCAAAAGCACTCTATGCTAATTAAATGCATTGCATTTAAAGAAATAACAATAGTAGTAGTCATATTAATAAATGATAGTAATTCACTATACTGCAGGAAATGGATTTCAGGTATTCTTTATTCTTCCTTCCAGGAGCAATCACTTCAACCTTCTCCCCACCAGCCAGATTCTGCCAAGAATAAAGAGGAAGTTCTTCAGCCCTTTATGCCTTCATTAAAATATTTACCTTGCACCTACTATGTACCAAGCATTGTTCGAAATACTGGAGAGGGACTTCCCTGGTGGTCAAGTGGTTAAGAATCCAATGCAGGGAACATGGGTTTGATCCCTGGTCAGGGAACTAAGATCCCACATACTTCAGGGCAACTAAGCCTGTGTGAGACAACTAGAAAGAAGCCCACATGATTCAACTAAGACCCAATGCAGCCAAATAAATAAATAACTGAAAATAAATATTGGAGATATTGCAGCTCTTATAGTTATTAGGAAAATATTGGATAATGATATTATTTATTATAATCATGATTACTTTTATCATAAGATTATTTTATGTTACAAAGTAAAAAGATATTAACTTTGAGCTTGTTCAAATATATCTCCTTTATTTGAAAACTATTGCAAAGGAAGTCTTTATTTTGCCCTTGCATATTTTAGAAGAAATAATTTTCATTTTATCCATAAACTTTAATACCCTTCGTTGAATTCTTATCTTTGCTACACTTCTTTTGAGTTTAATGGAAAAGAAAGGAGAAGGCAAGAGGGGGAAAAGAATACAAACATTTATTGAACAGCAAAATAATTCTTACTGCTTTTACACCAGATCCTTATACATACCTTTCACATCTTGTTTTAGAATGTGCTGGATCTTCCAACTATCTTGTCCACCATGAAGGTCTACCATAGATCAATGACAGTGTGTGGTCCTTTCTTGTTCTGTAACTTTAAAAACTCTTTGATGTGATTTTCTCATTGAGTCCAGTAGAGGGAGGATTCTGCCAAATAAGACTCACACCAGATATGCATCGGAGAAGGCAATGGCACTCCACTCCAGTACTCTTGCCTGGAAAATTCCATGGATGGAGGAGCCTGGTAGGCTGCAGTCCATGGGGTCGCTAGGAGTCGGACAAGACTGAGCGACTTCACTTTCACTTTTCACTTTCACGCACTGGAGAAGCAAATGGCACCCCACTCCATTGTTCTTGCCTGGAGAATCCCAGGGACAGGGGAGCCTGGTGGGCTGCTGTCTCTGGGGTCGCACAGAGTCGGACACGATTGAAGCGACTTAGCAGCAGCAGCAGCAGCAGATGTGCATTCCCCAGTGGATTCGAGGGCCATAGTTTCCCAGAGAAGCTGGGTCACAAGTAAAGTACAAGTATTGACATTTTCCATCTTTCCCTGCTGAGATGTTCTACTGATCTCCACCATCCCCCAATTCCCTCTACGTTCTTTCGACTCCTGTGTTTAGCAGGTTTTCCACTCCATTCTACTAGACTTTCATTCTCTTATTGTTGATTCAAGAATAGAATGGGTTCCAAATTTTGATTATGTTGAACCATACCAAGAGGGTTTCATTTTTGCAGTACCCAAAGGACTCTATTAGAAGCTACTTTCACCTTTAATGGGCTTCCCTGTTGGCTCAGTGGTAAAGAATCCACCTGCCGATGCAGGAGATGCAGGTTCGATCCTTGATTTGGGAAGATCCCCCTGGAGAAGGAAATGGCAACTCACTCCTGTATTCTTGCCTTGGGAATCCCATGGACAGAGGAGCCTGGCAGGCTACAGTCCATGGAGTCGCAAAAGAATTAGACATGACTTAGCAACTAAACTTTCACTTCTAATGCTATCTCATGGTATGAGATCTAGTGACAGTTCTGTGGGAGGCCCTTCAATAAATTTTTTTTCCTATGAAATAAAGGAAAAATTGTCATTTATTGAGCAGAGTGTAGATTACTGCTTTAATATTTTACGAGTTCTAAAGTAAGGGAAATTCAGGTAGTGGATTTCAGACATTTTTTTCCCTTATTCCAGGAGCAGTCACCACTGCTATTTACCACTGACTAGAGTCTGCCAAGAATCTTGAAGATGTTCTTTATTCTTTCAAAAATTATTAATTACTGTATGAGAGATACTGTTTTAAGAACTGGGCATAATGCGTTTAACAAACTAGACAGTAAGATTCCTGCCCTTGTGGAACATGCCTACTAGTTCAGGAAAATATAAAAGAAATAGGAATTAAAGAAACAATTTCAGATACTGATAAGTATTGTGAGAAATATATATATATATTTAGGTAATGGATTTCAGACATTTTTTTGCCCCTTATTCTAAGAGTGATATATAATACATAGATATAAAATGTTATAACTATATATTATATAATATTATAATACATAATATAGATATATTATGATATACAATATATAGATATAACATTATATGTAATATAATATATATCTATCAATGGGAAGTAAAAGGAAGTAACTAGAAAATGCAAATTTCACCAAGGCCTATCTATAGAGGGAATGTTTGCTAAGGAACCAGCAAGGCAAAGAACCTGGGAAAGAAATTATATGGGAAAGAATTAAATACACACACACACACGTATAAATATACATATATATAATTGTTGTTATTTAGTTGCTTCAGTCATGTCTGATTCTTTGCAACCTCATGGATGTAGCCCACCAGGCTCCTTTGTCCATGGGATTTCCCAGACAAGAATAATGGAGCGGGTTGCCATTTCCTTCTCCAGGGGACCTTCCTGACCCAAGGATCAAACCTGCATCTCTTATATCTCCTGCATTGGCAGGCAGGTTCTTTACCAATGAGTTTATTATGCTTAAAAAGGTAAGCCCAGTGAGGTGCCCAGAGAGCACAGCAACAAAGGACTGGTGATTCATCGTGTCACCATTCCCTGGGCACTCACCATGTGTCAGACATTCCACTTGTGCCAAAGATACAAGGTCAATGTGACACACATCTTGCCATCGAGAGTTTCCCAGTCTAGAAAGAGAAATAAAAACACAATCAAATAAGTACAATACAAAAGGACAGTAATTGCACGCACCAGAATGCAAAGAAAAGAGTATGATCCATTATGTCTTATGATGGGCGGTGGGGGTTGGGTGGGAGGAGAAAGAATCAGGAAAGTCTGCACAAGAAGTTGAAACTTGAGAAAGATTTTGAAATATGACCAAGAGGACAAATATGGCAGGACAGTCTGGCTAGAGGGAAACAGCATATGTCATCAATTCATTTGAGAGACACTGAGGCCAGTGTTCCCATGGACTAAAAATAATAATGTCGATACTTTATTATAACAGAATTTTTAAAATCTATCATTCATTATTTTTTATTAAACTATAGTTGATATACATTATTGTGTTGGTATCAAGTGTACAACAAAACAGTTCAGTTATATATATATATATATATATTCTTTTCATATGTTTTTCTTTCCTTTTTTAAAACAGAAATACAATTGACATATAACATTGTATTAGTTTTAGATATAAATGTAAAGATTTTATATATATGTATATTTTGAAACAATTATTAAGATAAGTTTAATTGGCATAGATGTCAATTAAATATAGTTTTAATTCTTTTTCTTGTGATGTGAACTTTAAGATCCAGTCTCTTGGCAACTTCCAAATATATCATATGGTATTGTTAACTATAGTCATCCTGCTGTTTACTACATCCTCAGGACTAATTTATGTCCTAACTGGTAGTTTGTACCTTTCACCTTGGAATTTGATTTCCATTAAGAAATCATTTGATTTTGATGCAGATTGGTATATGGACACTAATTGATAGTTTTTATTGAAATATTGTCAAATGTTGTCAACAGAATACTCATTGTACTAGATTTTCTGAGATGTCTCTCATAGGAAAATAAATTCTCTGGTCAAAAACTTTGGTAAATACTAGGTTTAACAAAATTAATATAGTATCATTTAGAGTCCCTAATATGCTAACAAACTGTGTGACTAGCTAAGAGTAAGGAATTTTTGCAGTGTTTCCAAACACATTTGATCTTAGAATTCTTTTTTCCACTTATCTTCTAGAAATAATGTTCTGAAAAATAAACTTTTAAAAAATAATAATAAATGAGTTGCTCATTCATATTTGAAAATTAATTTAACTTCTAGCCATTTTGAGCTGTAATGTGGTTATCTAAAAAAATAGATCTAGTAGTATTTTCCTTTAACCATCATTTACTCTGTGACTGAACAGATATGTCAAGGAGAGAAAACAGAATAGAACTTCCCTCCCAGAAGGGCGATGGCACCCCACTCTAGTACTCTTGCCTGGAAAATCCCACGGACGGAGGAGCCTGGTAGGCTGCAGTCCATGGGGTCGCGAAGAGTCGGACACAACTGAGCAACTTCCCTTTCCCAGAAGGGCAGACTGGCCTGTGTATCAGTTTACTGGGACTGTCCCAACAAAGTACCACAGACAGTATGATTTAAACATCAGAAAGCCAAGATCAAGATGTTGGCAAGTTAGTTCCTTCTGAGGCCTCCCTCCTTGACTTGTGAGATGGCCACTTTCCCCTGTATCCTCACATGGCCTTCCCTCTGTGCCTGTCTGTGTCCCAATCTCTTTTGCTTATAAAGATATCAGTCACATAGGACACATCCCAGAAACTTCATTTTATATAAATTACCTCTTTAAATATCTTATCTTTAAATGCAGTCACATTCTGAAGTATAAAGGGTTAGGACTTATATGAATTTGTGGAAGGTGGGTGTATGTGTTAGCCACTCAGTCATGTCCAACTCTTTGTGACCCCATGGACTATAGCCTGCCAGGCTCCTCTGTCCATGGAATTTTCAAGGCAAGGATACTGGAGTGGGTTGCCATTTCCTTCTCCAGGGGATCTTCCCAATCCAGGGATCGAACCCATGTATCCTGCATTGCATGCAGATAATTTACTGACTGAGCTACTAGAGAAGCCTGGGATGGGGATGGGGGGCAGAATACAATTCAGTCCACAACACTCTGGTCCACAGAACTCCAAACTCAAGATCTGCAATAACTCAAAGCTAATTAATGCTAATTAAACATGAGAAGGATCAGAAAATAAAAAGAAAGCTATATCCATTACATGCAACCAATAATAACCATGGTCCATTTTGTACCATCTCATATCCTAGACACATAGAGACAAAAGTAGATAAGATAGACACATTTTCTGCCCTCACAAAACTTACAGTCTAGTATAATGGCTGGAAACCATTCATGGAAAGTCAAACATCTATGTGAAATCAGAAAAGAGTTAAGTTGGTAGTTGGTGAATGTGTAAGGGCTGTTACATTATTGCCACTAAGAACATAAATTAGCTGAACTATGCACTTTCTCCATTGAGGATTCCAGAAATATGACATATTAATATCATCTTTCTGGATTTCATTCCCGCACTTCACTGTTAGTTAATCTATTATTCTACAGCAAGCCTACATATCAGACTTGAATATACTTTCTAATCACCTTGATAGGGCTTGGATATTTCTCAAATCTCACAGGTTAGTATGCATCTTTTAGGGCAAGATTCTTTCACAGATATCCATTCAATACTTTTTTGTTGGCTTTCTAAAACTTTAATTTTTAGAAGGCAGCCATTTTCTAGAATCTCAGATTATGGATGTGTTTTATTGGAATCTCCTGATTACTATCTATAATATTTATTTACAAAAAAAGTTAACTCATGTATTAAATGGTGCTAGAAAATAGTGATAAATGTCAAATGTGACTAGTGCCATTGATCAATTGGGTGTTTATTTTACTTTATTTCTTGTATTATCAACTGAGTATTCAGAAATCACTTAGCATCTAGTTCTTATGAAAATAGAGGGAAAAAATGTACCAAACTGATTATTTTAGCAATAATAAATGTACTTCAGCTGTGTTTTATGCTGCTTCTATCAAAATCCACCTCTGTTTGGAACCCTTCACATGATTTTTCCCTTTACTGCATGTGTCCAGCATTAACCTAAAGTAGGATGACAAACATTCTAGCTTTCCTAGGATTGACAGGTTCCATAAAATAGTGAACTTTCATTGTTAAAACCAAGAAAGGCCTGGGCAAACTCAGAAGAGCCTACAAAGGTCACCCTGCTACTGCTAAGTCGCTTCAGTCGTGTCCGATTCTGTGAGACCCCATAGACGGCAGCCCACCAGGATCCCCCGTCCCGGGGATTCTCCAGGCAAGAACACTGGAGTGGGTTGCCATTCTACAAAGGCACAAATAAATTCACTGAATTCAAATCCCAAGGATCTTTAAGGAATTCTGTTCAAAGTGTCTTCCAGTTCCCAACTGGTCTTCGTTCCATTTTCTCTTTTCAGTCTTCATGACATAGCCTGACTATAATTTCTCACTTAGCTTTTCCTGTAGTGTATCCCTTCCCATCACATAACATTCTAATGACCCCCTGGCTCCCCTTCACAAGACGAGATCGTCAGTGGAACTGATCATACCTTATTCATATTACAAGCATCAGTACCTTCCCAGTTTTTGACACTTGGTAATTTAATAAGAGCTTGCTTAAATAAATGGATGAATAAGAAGAGCATTTTCCAAAACCTCTGCTACTGCTGCTGCTAAGTCACTTCAGTCATGTCCAACTCTGTGTGACCCCATAGACAGCAGCCCACCAGGCTCCCCCATCCCTGGGATTCTCCAGGCAAGAATACTAGAGTGGGTTGCCATTTCCTTCTCAAATGCAGGAAAGTGAAAAGTGAAAGTGAAGTTGCTCAGTCGTATCCGACTCGTAGCGACCCCATGGACTGCAGCCCACCAGGCTCCTCCATCCATGGGATTTTCCAGGTAGGAGTACTGGAGTGGGGTGCCATTGCCTTCTCCACCAAAACCTCTAAGCTTATTGAAATCATAAAAACTGAAGATTAAAAGGAATGTTATAGACAATCTGGCCCAGCTACTCGTTATGATTTGGAATCAGTAGACTTGGAGTCCCAAGACTTTTCTTTATTATCTCTACCCTTCTCAGCAAGGAATTTTGTTACTTTGAGTCCATTTGCTCATTTGTGTAGCAGAGGTTATAATAATTTCTCCTCAAGGTGTTGAGTTACTAAATAAAATTTTATTTGTAAGAAGTTTGTAAGCTTGAAAACAGTAAAATTATTACTATTATTACTGCAATTACTATGACTCAGTGAGGAAGAAAATATGCTACTGTAAAGTCTCTATAAAACCTCCAAGTCACCTGCAAGCATCTTCTGCTAGAACTTTAAGTTCTCCTGTTAAATTTTACATTTAACACCCTTAGTGTCTGGACTCTCTTTAAAGCCCCTAACCTAATGGTCCATCAGAAAAAAGGCAGTACGGTGAAATCTTTTTTTACAACAGTTACTCACAGGACTCCAGTCTTCGAAGCAATCCCTATCAGCTCCTACGAATTTTTCCTGTTCCCTAAACTCCTTCTCACATAACAATTTCATATTTTACTACCACCTCTTTTCACTCTTCTTTAAATAGTAGCTAGTTTGTTTGTGTCTCTCAGGCCCAGGTTTGAGCACATTAGTCCAGATGTGATCTGAAGAGTAATATCGCCTCCTAGATTCTAGACTCCATATATCTGTTCATTGAACCTGGATACCCTCACACTAAGTGTGATACTCTTATCACACCACTGGCTACATTGAGCCTCAATCAAAGAAAATAGCATCATTGTTTCTATTTAATTTTTTTTTCTTTGTTGCTATTGCTGCTGTTATTTTGATACTCTCTGGCAACAAAAGGTAGATGCTCTTGAATTGCCTGCTCCCCTTTTGAGCAATTATGGAACCAATGAATGAAAAAAGATACAACAAATAAAACAGTAATTCTTTGTCTTCTCCCAGGCCAAGAGTAGAGACTGAATACATATGTGTTCTCTGCATTTTCCACTTATTATCGACAACACGAAGACCCACTTCCTCACATCTTTGTTTTGAATGTACAAGTTTCTCTGGCTTTGAGTTCAGAGCACTCACTAATGCTTTGATGCACTGAAATGCGGTTCTCACTGAAAGGGCTTTTAGTAAGTGGACAGCTAGGGTGTCACAGGCAAGATATTTGCACAGTACATTAATTTAGAGAGAAAAAGGTTTCTGTGTAACTTAACCAGGCTGAACAGCTATTTCCACTTTACCTGGATAAAGTATTTTCATGTTTTATCACACTAGTTTGCAACTGCAAAAGCTTCACACAGTTTTTAAGAGTAGCTATGAACTGTCAGTATACATTATTTGGAATGAAGCCTGACAGCTCAAGGCTTGAAAGCAAAATACATTTTATTGTTTAAAAGCATTTCTCTGCCACCTCACCTCCACACCCCCACCCCAAACCCCACCCACCCTGTTGCCCCTCACTAGCATCTCTCTCCGGACTTGGAATGAGATTCACTAGAAACATTCTGAAATGGTTTCATCCTCATTAAATAACACTGCATGAAGGAAAATTCTAAAGGGGGGATGGTTCTCTTGTTCTGAAAATAATGAGAACGAGGACAGAGTACTACTGTGTCACACAGGAGACCATGTATACACTTTTGTGTTGGAAGCCAAAAAAAAAAACACAACAACCCTGTTCAGTTGATATCCTGAGGAAGATTCTCTTCTGTAAAACTGCATGCACCTTTAGTGTCTGGACTCTCTTTAAAGCCCCTAACTTGATGGCCTATCAGAAAAAAAGGCAGTACAGTGAAATCTTTTTTTACAACACTTACTCACAGGACTTCAGTCTTGGAAGCAATCGCTATCAGCTCTCAAATTCTGGTGTTTCTGGCTTTTGACAGAATTTTGTTTGCAGGAGAAAAATTTTTCTAGGATCTCTAAAATCACCTTGAAGTTCATACACACTCATCAATTATCCTTTTTTTTTTATTTAAAGGCTAATTTTTTAATAATTTTATTTCTGGCTGTGCTGGGTCTTTGTTGCTGCGCGGGCTTCTCATTATGGTGGCTTCTCTTGTTGCGGAGCGCCGACTCTAGGGCACACAGGCTTCAGCAGTTGGCAGTGTGTAGCCTCAGGGGTTGCAGTTCCCAAGCTCAGTAGGTGTGGTTCCCAGGCTCTAGAGCACAGACTCAATAGCTATGATGCATGGGCTTCATTACTCCACAGTATGTGGAATCCTCCCATACCAGGGACTGAACCTGTCTCTCCTGCATTGGCAGGCAGATTCTTTACCACTGAACCACAGGGGAAGCCCTTTATCTGTTCTGAAGGCTAGTATTCTAGGGACTAGCAGAAGAGAAGTCTTATTTTGGCCAGCAGGCACTCTTCTCCAGAATTTTCCAAGCACCCTCTTCTTTCCATAGTGCCACCATGATTGAAAAGAGACAGGCTTCTATTCAGAGCATACACTGCTGAAAAGAATGAACTGGGAAAAAAAATTAACTCACAAATGAAAATCTTTTGTTGTTAATGACCTTCTATAATAGAAGCCTAATCTCCTACGTATATTATCATCTGGCAAACTAGTTACACATTTAATAAGATTTTGCTGTATAAATTATAAATGAAATAAACAATTCTGTCACCATGGTGTGCAATGAATACACCACATGTTATATGTAAATATATTAGTCATTTGCCTTTTGTTTATGTGTCACTGAAATCCATTTTCTTTATGGTGTATTTTCTATTCCCTATGGGGTCCAACCAAAGTCGTTTCCACCATACACATATCGGCCTTTAAAGTGGAATTATGTTGTTATTGTCCTTTTCCTGCCCAGTTTTAATAACACCTGCTTTTGTGCCAGTTTCATTTACTGCTGCAAATTGTAATTCAACTGAGAACAACAACAAAAACAGCAAAAAACCCAACCGCCCTCACAGCAAATGTGACTCCAGAAAGGAGCTGTGTGATATATTGACACAATACAGAAAACATATTGAAACAATTTTTATTCTCATTATTTTTCCCCCCAAATTAAATACGCCCCATAAAGCAAGTTTACATATTCTGCATGTCTGCCCCCACCATTCCCAACTAAACCCATACCCTTGGCTTTTAATGAGATAATTTTTTTAAACACCAGAATCAACGGTTCAGCCTCCCTTTCAAGTGGTGGCATTTTTATTTTAAACAGAGAAGCATAAATGCATAGGGGATGCAAATGTGGCTCTTTCAATGGCCCACCACAGTGTGACAGCTGTGGACGGATGAAGACAAAAGCGGTGACTGCTCCAAGAAAATGATGGCTCAGGCATCTCCAGCCCAATCAATAATCTGGTGTGTTGAGGTCAATCACTGCATGGCCATATTCAGTTCAAGCCAGTCAAAGATTATTAGTTTGACACCCAGAGGCGATTTCTTTCTGCTGGGGATGGAGGACAGAAAGCGTGTGTGTGTGTGTGTGTGTGTGTGTGTGTGTGTGTCTGTGTGTGTTCAGAACACAAATGGAGAAAGCCTAACTATAAACAACAGAAGCACTGGCACAGGACTTTCAGGGAAATTCTGTCTTGGTTAGGAGTGGTACCCAGCAACATTTTCTAACCTGAGTCCTTCTTCTTCCAAAACTGTCCCTATGCTAATACTGTGTTTCAGCCATTAAAAAAATATATACATATAAAAGCTTTTAAGCCCCTACTATGTTCCAGGCCCTGTCTTAGGATCTGGGGACACAAAAGGAATAAGGTTCACTTATGATCCTCCTAGAAGGGTGACTCTGGAAGATTCTCCAAAGGTGTTAATGCTCTAAAAGTCTCCCTAACATCTGCACTCCCATCTTTCTCAATCTCCCTCTCCCTAAATTTCCCTCATCCAGCCTAGACAGACAAGGACTGGGACAAAGATAAGAGAGGCAGTGTAGCATTCTGATTTGGCCAAAGAGGATGGTTACAAGTCGGTACCAGAAAGCATCTTTACACATAATAAACTACTAAGAGGGCATCAGAATTAACCTGGGGGAAGTCTTTTCTAACTGACCTACCCGTTCCATCTCTGCCATCCACTGCCTGTCCATGGCAGTCACACATTCTTGCCAGCAGGAAGCAGTTCATGGTGAAGGGAACTGTGCAGAGTACAGAGAATAGGGCTCTTGCTGGCTGATATTTCACCATCCATGTTTTACTGTTTCTCCTGGATGGCATGCCACGAAGTGTAATAAATCTCAGTTTGTTTATATTCTGGGTCTGTATTTGCACTTTGGTGATTATGTTTGAATTCATGTAAGATCCTTTTTCTTCCTAAGAACTCGAGCATCATCTCCTCATTAATCCTGTCCTGTTTGTCTGTTATTAATAGGCCACGGTACAATGTATTCGGCTGCAAAACTCCACCAGGCATGACTAATTCAGATAATTAATTTGCTAGACCATTAACACCATCAAATGAGCCTGCTAAACCGGTAAATTTAAAGTAAATTAAACTTAATTTGCAGGTTATTGCAATTAAGTCTGCCTTGTCTTTCTGAGGGATTTCAACATCCTCAGTATTTAAGAGGCAATCATAATGCATGCAAGTGGGCGGGCTTTTGGGCTAATTAACACAAGAGTCTAATCTGCTTTTCAATTAGGGTGGATGTTTATAATATGCGGGTGACAGTGTTGCGATTCCATGCAGCATAACAGGAGTGCATGGCATAATTATAGCTGAAAAGAAAAGCTCATGCCGGGCCTTTTTAGGGGTTAATGAGACATTGGCAGCTTCCAGCTGAGGAGATTGAGCCAGTTTAGTGTGGCTTCAAGAGGAAGCCACCCATAGGGGTTTCCTTTGAAGTGTCAAAAGGTCCCCTTGTTCTGGGTGGCTTATGTTTCATTTGTCTGAGTGGCATATCAAAAATAGATGAGCTGCCAGCAGCAGTCCCTATGACATTAATTCACCAATTGTGTTTCTAATAGTTTCATCCTTAAATAAATTTGGATGATGAGAATGGTGAGGAGAGTCAAGGTTCTGAACACAATGAGGGCCAGGCCAGCGTAAGGAGTTAATCCAGCACAGACAAATGCAACAGCTGCAAATTGTAAAGGCACACCTGACCTATTAGCTATTAGCTGGGGGAAGACAAAGATAGATAATGCCTGTGTCTTCTGCTGAACAACAGTCACTCTAAACAATGATAAAGATGTGGCATTCCCTGTGCTGGGCTGAAATTCTAGCTGTACTAGAGAGGAATATTAGTCTGGAACCTCGGAAGTCAAAGCTTCTCTGAAGGGCAGACAGACCACCCCTAGGAAAGGCTCTTAATGAAGCCACTTGGATACCAGGGCAGAGGGCTCAGGGGACATAACCCAATAGAAATGAAGTAAGAGAGCGCCTACGCTGGGGGAAAGGACACAAATGTTCTCTCTTTCATGGCTACCGGTAAACATAAAACCAAGGTGGTTTGAGGCTCAGTTTGAAACTGAGCGGTTGCAGTACACTGAGGAGAAGCCCTCTTCTACTGACTGTATAGGTATTGAAAGCCAGGTGAGGTCATTATACTTTGTGGTTTAGATATTCTGTAGTTACATAACAAGAAAAAGTGAATTTGGAAATAGACAGCTGTTTAGGGATGAAGATCATATGTGACATGCCCACAAGTCATTTGGGTTGAAATGACCAACATCACACTTACAAAATGTTTAGGTGAGCAAATGAAAAATGAAGACATCAAAACTCATGCAAAAATAAAGATTCACATAATGGGGCTCCAAGTTTCTCTTTTTTTTTTTAAGAATACCAAGTTATATATTACTTAGTGTTAGTTACTCAGTAATGTCTGACTCTTTGCTACCCCATGGACTGTAGCCCACTGGGCTCCTCTGTCCGTGGAATTCTCTAGACCAGAATACCGGAGTGGGTTGCCATTTCCTTCTCCAGGGAATCTTCCTGACCCAGGGATCAAACCCAGGTCTCTTGCATTGCAGGCAGATTTTTTACTGTCTGAGCTATCAGGGAAGCCTAAAGTTATATATGATGATTATAAAAAAGCATTACAAAGATGGTGCTTCTTTTGGCCTCCAGGTGCACGCATAAAGTAATATCCTGGTGAAACACCATCATATCATAAATGTGAATGAAGCCATTAAATAAATCACTCCAGCTACTTTGAGGAAAGACTAAACTGATTTTCCAAAGAAATTGAAAAATCTTCTAAACAAGTTGTTATATAGACATATCCCCCCCAAATTCACCCCCTATTACAAGAGATGTTGCTGAATAAATTCATTCAATCATTTGTTCAGTTACTCTTTTAGCATATACTATATTCCAAACACTGCAGTGTGGCAAAGACAATGAAAACAGACACTGTCCCTATATTCATGGTGATTACATGTAAGTAAACAGGTGACTAGGCTTCCCGTGTGCTGCAGCGCAGGAGATGTAAGAGATGCAAGAGATGTTCAATCCCTGGGTCAGGAAGATCCCCTGGAGGAGGGCATGGCAACCCATTCTAGTACTCTTACCTGGAGAATTCTATGGACAGAGGAGCCTGGCAAGCTACAATCCATAGAATCACACACTGAAGTGACTTAGCATGCATGTATGCAAACAGGTAGCCATCAGTTATTGGTAAATGCAATGATGACAATAAAACAGGATAATGTGACAGAGAGACTCAGTGCTACTTTAAACTGTGTGTTAGGGAAAGCCTTTGCGAGGAGGTGACATTTAAGCTGAGACCAAAATGATACCCAAAAGTTTTAATTAGGAGATGACCTAATTTACATTTTCAAAAGATTACTTTGCCTGCTGCCTGGAAAATAGAACTGGAAGTGTGTGACTGTAAGAATGGAAGCAGTGAGACCATTTAGAAGATTATTGATGTCTTCCAGAAGCTACTACCTAGTCCAAACTTCTAGATTCAAAATATGATTTAGAGGTAGATTCCACAAGTCTTGCTGTATAGGTCATTGAAGTTGTGAATCAACTTAGGTATTCAAATGGCAATGTCAAGTTGGAAGTTAGATATAGGAAGATTAAGAGAGACAGCAGAGCTAAAGATACATGATAGGGAGGTATAAGCTTACAGTTGGTATTCAAAAACATGCGCTGGGTGATTACCCCTGGTAGAAAATATGCTTAGAGTTGAAAAGGAGTCCTAGGATCCAATTTCACCGAGAGGGAGACACCAGCAAAGAAGATAGAAGCTGAATGGCCACTAAGGTGGAAACAAACAAACATGAATATAAAGGAATGTGATACTGGAAATGAAAATGTTTCAAGAAAAAGAGATTCATCATCTGTGTTGAATTCTACTGAGCATAGGAACAAGCTGAAAAGAGACAAATGTCCTTCAGATTTAACATCACGGAGATCAACTGTGACCTTGACTGGAGTCATTTCAATGATGTATGAGGCCAGAATAATGCTGTGGAAGACAGAAGGGACACTGAGGAAGTGAAGACAGTGCCTAAAGCCAATTTTGAGGTTTAGCAGTTAAGGTAAAATAGATGGAACAGTGGACCAAGAAGAAATGGGAGATCCAAAAAGACAGTTTTAGCTATGGGAGAGAGAATGTGTGCATGTTGAAAGAAATGATACTGGAAAGATAAAAACCTGAATTACAGAAGAGGACTAAAGAGGGCATGAGAACCAGTGCACATAATGAAGGCTTGGTTTTTGGTGAGAGGGGAAACTCACTGACCTTGACAACAGATGGAGAATCTGTGACTGGCTTATTTTACTTAGATAATGTCTTCAACGTTTATTCATGTTGTTGTAAATGATAGAATTTTCTTATTGTTTAAGGCTGAATAATATTCCATTGAATGCATATACCACATTTCCCATTAATCTATTGATGAGCATTTAAGTTGCTTCAACATCTTGGCTATTATAAATAATGCTACAACTAGACTGCTAATTCCTCTTCAGGCTTTCCTGGTGGCCCAGGTGGTAAAGAATCTGCCTGCAATGCAGGAGACCTGGGTTCGATCCTTGGGTTGGGAAGATCCCCTGGAGAAGGGAATGGCTACCTACTCCAGTATTCTGGCCTGGAGAATTCCATGGACTCCATGGGGTCACAAAGAGTCAGACATGACTGCGAGAATTTCACTTCACTTCACTTCAATTCCTCTTTAAGATCCTGGATAAATACCCAAAAGTGGGATTGCTGGATCATTTGGTAGCTCTATTTTTTTTTAATTTTTTGAGAAACTTCTATATTATTTTCTACATACTTGAAAATTAGTTAAGAGGGTAGATTTCATGGCATGTATTCTAATGACAAAAATAAAATAAAATGTGCTGAGTGAGAACCCAAGAGGGGGAAGAGGCGGGCAGAGGAACTTGTGTGAAATATTCATTTGAGGCCAAAAGCAACCAATAACAATTTATGTCCAATTCACTGTTTAATTGTAAATATGTTTATTGCAAGGTAATATACAATTATTAAAGAAAAAAAGGAAAATATGGAAAAGTGAAAGAAAACAATTGTCTGTAACCTACAGGATAATATGGTCATCTAACAGTGAAGAGTTGGCCCATAGAGAAGGACTGAGCACTGAGGAACTAATGCTTTCGAGTTGTGGTACTAGAGACAACTCTTGAGAGTCCCTTGGACAGCAAGGAGATCAAACCAGTCAATCCTAAAGGAAATCAACCCTGAATGTTCATTGAAAGGACTGATACTGAAGTTGAGACTCCAATATTTTGGCCACTTGATGCAAACAGCCGACTCATTGGAAAAGACCTAATGCTGGGAAAGATTAGGGGTAGGAGGAGAAGTGGGGGGTGACAGAAAATGAGATGGTTGGATGGCATCACCAGCTCAATGGACATAAGTTTGAGCAAACTCTGGGAGATAGTGGACAGGGAAGTCTGGCATTCTGCAGTCCTTGGGGTCACAAAGAGTCGGACACGACTTAGAGACTGAACAATAATAGCAACAGTGAAGGAACAGGAAACAGAGATGGCGGCTTACTTCTCTGAGGAAATCCCATGACTTAAAAGAAGGAATCCATCTGGCCTGTAGGGCCTATACTCAGAACACATTCAGAGAAAGTTCATTTGTGCTGAGTCTATGATCAAATTTATCTGTGGACTTGTGATTTCTGCTCTCTGCTCTGTGCTGTGCTCAGTCACATTCTACTCTTTACAACCCCATGAACTATAGCCCACCAGGTTCCTCAACCCATGGGATTTTCCAGGCAAGGGTACTGGAGTGGGTTGCCATTTCCTCCTCCGGGGGATATTCCTGACCCAGGGATCAAACCCCCATCTCTTGCTCCTCCTGCATTGGCAGGAGGATTCTTTACCACTGAGCCACCTGGTTTCTGTCATCTCAATATTTCTTAGTGGGTCCTGACCTACTGGTCTATCATAGAGTGGCACTGTTCTTAATCTTAAGTTCCAATCTTACAATGGTACTAAGTATTATGTAAAACTGATAAAGACTTTAAACTTTTAGAAAGAAATATGTACATGTTAGGACGTTTTAGGGGATTTTTTTTGTTAATTTTTTTGGCAAGGCTGTAACGGGACTGGCGGGGCGGCAAACATAACTGGAACTAATGCAAGATGGGTGTCTAGTAGACAATATTTAAGGAGGCACTCATTCTCAAGGATGTGAAATGAGAGTAGTGCTTCCTTAAATGTTGCTCCCTAGGCAGGGCACCCACCTCATCTCACCCTAGCCCTGTCCACTGGACAGTCTTGTCTCCCACAAGGTATAATGGGCTGCATACACCAGGAATGAGTGCTAACACATTCCTTTTTAAAATCATTTTAAAGATATAGTAACTGTGGATATATAGATTTGTGGGAAAAGTAAAAAAATTAAATTAAAAAATACATAATGAAACAAAGCATGCACAGTTAGAATCAACTTATCTTTACTTCCTTAAATTAAAGATCTGTTTTGTTCTTATTTAAAAGTAAGTGACAGAGGTCATTGTTACACTGAAATCAAGATCTGCAAAGTGTGTATCACAGGCCTGGTCCACAGTAGGGGCTCAATAAATGAGAGCCATTATTTTCAAAAATCACTAGCTCTGATTTGTGGTCAATACTGCATCATCCTGATGTCAATAATTTTTAAAATATGTATTAATTCTTAAAACATAATAATTTAAAGTAAATATTTACAATGCCAGCTACTCTCCATTTTGTATTTTGTTCACTCTCACACTAATAATAACTATGTCCACATAGAATATTGAAACTTATAAGCCACTTTGATCCAGAGAAACTCATTGGCTCTTAACAATCATATAAATTGCATAGCTTTATTCACCAGCTTTTAGATTAATAAATTGCTTTCAGACAAGTTAAGTGACTTGCCTTAGTTTGCTCCTAAGTCGCTTCAGTTGTGTCCGACTCTGTGCAACCCCATAGACGGCAGCCCACCAGGCTCCGCCATCCCTGGGATTCTCCAAGCAAGAAGACTGGAGTGGGTTGCCATTTCCTTCTCCAACGCATGAAAGTGAAGTCACTCAGTCGTGTCCGACTCTTTGCGACCCCATGGACTGCAGCCCACCAGGCTCCTCTGTCCGTGGGATTTTCCAGGCAAGAGTACTGGAGTGGGGTGCCATTGCCTTCTCCATGCCTTAGTTTAGAGCTATAGAAAACCAGGACCAAAATTGTAACTCAGGACTTATAACTTCAGATCTCAGAACTTTCTACTATGTGCCATTAACAATTAGGTGAAAAGCCTTTTAAACTTCTGGATAAGTGAAAAACCAGCAAAGCTTCCAGCTGCTGTTCTTATAATCTGATTCACAGAGTTTTCTTTCAAAACAATAAGGAGGAGAGAGAAAGAAATTACAACAGAGTGTAAAATCAAGAACCTGAATTGCTTCCTCACTCAACCAACTACCTATAGAGAGTTCTCCTTCCATACCTCCGAGTCAGGTAACCTAGAATGGAGATTACACTGGAGTTACCCACAACTCCCAACTCTTCAGTGACTTGAAACAACTGAGTTTAATTCTCATTCATATGACAGGGTGGGCTTCCCTGGTGGCTCAGATGGTAAAGAATCTACCAGCAATGCAGGAGGCTTGGGTTCAATCCCTGGGTCAGGAAAATACCCTGGATGAGGAAATGGCACCCCACTCCAGTACTCTTGCCTGGAAAATCCCATGGACAGAGGAGCCTGGTAGGCTGCAGTCCATGGGGTCACTAAGAGTTGGACACGACTGAATGACTTCACTTTCACTTTTCACTTTCATGCATTGGAGAAGGAAATGGCAACCAACTCCAGTGTTCTTGCCTGGAGAATCCCAGGAATGGGGGAGCCTGGTGGGCTGCCATCTATGGGTTTGCACAGAGTCGGACATTACTGAAGAGACTTAGCAGCAGCCAGTATTCTTGCCTGGGAAATTCCATGGAGAGAGGAGACTGGAAGGCTACAGTCCATGGGGTCACAAAGAGTCAGACACAACTGAGAGACTAACAGTTTTTTCATGTGACATGGCACAGTGCAATCACTCAGAGACCAAGTTCTACCTTAGCATATGAAACTCATACTACAGAAGCAGGAAACAGGACCCAGCGAGCCCTGACTTCTCTCCCCCACCCCTGCGTTCTCTCTCCCAGGTCCCCAGACTATGCCTGTTGAATCAGCAGCACCATCACACCTCTAGCCATTAGAGCTCCAAATCTGTGGCTCCTTTTAAACTCTATTCCTCCCATATCCTCTCCAGTACCTTACTAACCAATTACCAAATCCTGTTGATTTTTCCTTTCTTACATCTCTAATTTCAATGTCTTCATCTGACAAAAAAATATCTCAAGATAAATGTATATTATGCTGGAGGACTTCTACTACAAATATCATTTGAGAAAATGGTTCTTAATTTCATGGAAGACATATGTTTCTGCTTTTAAAAGACACCAGAAAGAGTGCAAGCCTTGGAATCAGATAACTTTAAGTTTGTTCCATGGTGTTCCCTATAATATTTTTGCAGGTCACTTAATTTCTATAAGCATGAATTTCTATATCTGTAAAATGGGGATAATAGAATTCTTATGGCACAAGATTGTAGGGAGAATTAAATATCAGAGGTGTTAAAGTACTTTTTAAGTTATAAAATCCTGTACACATGGTAGGAATTATCAGTATTGATAACAGTGTGAGCCAGGCAGTAATAACCTTGAAGCAATAAGCAACTGTTAATATGTCAAACTGAATTTACTTGTCCTAATGAACTATACAATGACTTTACCTAAAGGGCAAAGGCAATCATTAATTTATTCAAGCACATATTATGGACTTCCCTGGTAGCTCAGCTGGTAAAGAATCTGCCTGGAATGCAGGAGACCCCAGTTCGATTCCTGCTTTGGGAAGATCCCCTGGAGAAGGGATAGGCAATCCACTCCAGTAATCTTGCCTGGAGAATCTCCATGGACAAGGAGCCTGGCAGGCTACAGTCCATGGGGTCGCAAAAAGTCAGACACAACTGAACGACTAAGCACAGCACAGCACAAGCACATACTATATGGCAATTGCTGCTCTTGGTGTAATAGACTATGCAAGCCAGGAAAGACAGTTTCTCTTCTCATGGATGCCGTGAGGACAAGACCATGTTGTATGGCAAAAATAGACAAAAATCAAAGTACTGTGAGAGATTTAAATGGGGAAAGGTTACTTGCAGCAGGAGGCATCAAGAAAGATTTGATTGAAATGTTGGAGTCTGAGCTGTACAGTTAAGAAGGGGTCAGGCTTCAACAAGTGATGGGTATAACTAGGTATGGAAACAGGGCCAAATGCCAGTGAAGAGCACCTCCTCTTACTAGCTTTGTGACCCCACACAGTGATGTCTCTGAACTTGCAGGACTGCGGTGAGGACTTCGAAATGAAATGTGAAAGCCATGCTTCTCAGACTCTACTGAACACAAGGAGATGGAGAGCTCGTTCCAGTAGGCATTCTGAGGCTGCAGGTCCGGAGTGGGGCAGAAGAGTCTGCCTTTCCACGGAGCTCCCTGGTGATGTTGGTACAGTTGATCTGTCGACCACACTTGGGAAGCAGCCTGTAAATCCCTTTGTATAGTGTTTAGAACCTAACAGTGCCTGCTCCATAAATGATCCTATTTGTACAATTATTCCCAAATCTTTGTGACCCCATGACTGTAGTCCGCCAGACTCCTCTGTCCATGGAATTTTCCAGGCAAGCATACTGGAGTGGGTTGCCATTTCCTCCACCAGGGAATCTTCCCAACCCAGGGACTGAACCCGGGTCTCCAACATCTCCTGCATTGGCAGGTGGATTCTTTACCACTGCACCACCTGAGAAGCCATTCCCAAATCATGGTATAAGGCAACATCTGAAATGTAAAGGTATAGCCTAGACTTACCTGGAATTCGTACAACTTTCTCATATCAGAATATATTTCTTAAACACGAGCAAATTATAATTCTTAAAAATTGACAAAGGTAAAAAAAAATAAATCTTTAATAAGTATACAGATATTTTTCATATAGTAATCAACACAATCTCTAACCATTAAATAAATTGTTGGCTCTTTAATTAATAGCCTTAATAATCATGTGAAGCTCCGGTTCATCAAGAGTTTTTAAACAATTTGAGAACAAAAGTGTCAACAGTAGCAAAACCTATTACTTTATTAGGCTTTGATCATATCAATGTTAATTAGGCCAAAAACTTTTATACAACTTCTCATTGTAACAATTCTCATATAACACTTAGATATATTTCAAACATCAAGGCTGGCTGTTTGTGCTGTTTTTTATCTTACATATGCGCATTATTGTAGTTGTATAATATTATATTAATATACACTTTCCCACTAAACTCTCAGTACTTTAGGTACCTGGTCCATAGGAGTCATCTAATTAGTAAGAGATTCACCTTCCTATCCAGGTGGCATCTCAGATAACTTGGAGAGTTGGCTGGCTTCATATACACACTGAGAGTCCAACCAACCCTGGCTTTAAAATACTGGGCATACTCAGTGTGCTTTATGTTTTAAGAAAGTGAAAGCAATTTAGAAAAAGAGAGATGTGTAAAAGAGGTAATTCTGCCTGCATCTTGAGGAGCAGAATGAGTCCTCAAATCGCAAGGACAATAGTGTTTGGTCAGATGAGTCAACATGGTGAGTGTTGTTGCAGAGCAGTGCCATATTGCAGTCCAGAAATAGCAGCCATGGCCATCACAGTTGCCATTTTCTGGACCGAGATTGTACTGATCAGTGGGGTGCAATGTGATGGTTGAAACAATCATCTTGTGCAGACATAGGATGAGGCCACACACAATTCACTAGGCTGAATAACTAATTACCCTTTGCAAGTCTTACTTTCCAAACATATAAAGCATCTTGTCTGCTAAAGTCCCTAAATCAAATTTTAAAGCATTGATACAGACGCTATGGAAGACAGTATGGAGATTCCTTTAAAAACTAGGAATAAAACCAGCGTATGACCCAGCAATCCCACTACTAGGTACATACTCTGAGGAAACCAAAATTGAAAAAGACACATGTACCCCAATGTTCGTTTCAATATCAATAATTACTTTTAAAACACTGATAATTATTTATAGAGGATCTATTGTGTGTAAATGATAATGACATAGATGATGACAATGACAATAATAATAGCATCCCATGTACCCAGAGATAGAAGGGTATATAAGTTTTTCTCTCCAGTAGCTTATAAAGTAAATGATCAAGAATATATAATATACATGAAACATGTACATAAGGTACATAAACATACATGGAACAAATGCTTATGACATGCATGATAACAATAACAACAGTGTCTTTGAAATTTGAGAATACTTATATTACTGTGTCTCTATCTTTCTTTGTTTTTATGTAAGTAACCCTTATAATGAAAGGAGAAATCAGAGCAATTTTAAAAAGAAATCTGCAGTCACCGGGGCATGTTTTAGTAGTTTTCTTTATTTCCTTTCTGAAAAGCACGGCACAAGGATTCTTCTGGAATACCAATCACCATAAATTCTGGCCCACAAGTGCATGACTAATCTAATTGCAGGCAGGGAGGGTCATTTGCTAATGCTCTCACTAGAGGTCTGTACTAAACGATTTGCTCAGAGAGCAATTGATGCCCCTAGAAAACTTTGAAAAATGTTCTAGTTAGAAACAACTTTGTCCATGTCATATATTTTCTGTTTTTATCTCCATCATTTTTATTCTTTAGGACATTTGGATGAAAATTTCATCTCTTTTGCTTGAGGGTTCATGTGCTCCTGCTTATTCCTCACCTGAAATCATGAGCTCATTGTGACAGTATAAGATGCCAAACTGGGTGTCATGCAAATCACTCTGCAGAACCCAACCCCCAGCCATGATGATTACGAGAAAAAAAGAAAGAAAGGCCAGTGATTTTTCTTCGGAACATGAAACCCATTACTTATAAATTATTGTTAATTATATATTGAGATAAATATAGAATCATCATTTCTACAAGCCTTGGAAATAGACAAGCTCTTAAAAATTTATTGGTGTCCTTAAGATTTGGATGATATAAAACAATAAATCACTGTGCATGTGTGCTGCCTTCTAAGGTCCTCAAAGAAAATGACTGTAGAATTGCAAATACTGAACTTCCGGCCCTGGGTATGGCAGCAGCTCTATTCAACTCTCCCTTATCTATTCCACTGGGTGGGGGGATTACCGCAAATTTTACATAAATATTGGGATCTGCTATAGTCTACTTCCCCAGTGCTGCTTACCACTTAGCCTCAGCAACTGTCCTTTAGACAACTCAGCCTACCCAGAAACCCCAAAGTGCAGTCACCAACACTGTTAGACCTCAGAACATCATTACACAACTCCAGTCTAGAAGAGCTGAAAATAACAAGTCAAGTTGAGGTAGGGGAGAAATGTGTATAAAGAGCTAAAACAGAGGGAATGTGTGGATCAGGAGGGCAATAAAATTTGAATTGATTTCATGAGTACATTTGGACTATCTTAACATAAATGTCAAGAAGATTATCATTGGCCAATATATAAATATTATAAAATACTTTTAAGAAGATTAAATAAAAGAAATTCAATCCATTTTTCCCCTTTATGACAGTTTTACTTCCCGTTGGCTGGATTTTCTTGGGATCTCAGTATCCAGGGAGATTTAAATTATCGCAATTGTCAGTGAACATCATTTCTGAGGCATTTTTTTACTTGAAACAGAGAATAGCAAACACACATGTAGCCTAGATGAGCATAAGTGAGGCTAACAGGAGTGCTGAAGACCAAAGAAAATCTTTGTTACAATTCAGTAGCCATTGAATTTTATTGGTCAAGCATTCTAATTCATCTAAACTCTCTGGTTTCTTCATCTCTAAAATGGAGTTAATACATAACTCACAGGGTTGGGAGAACTGAACCAGATAATGTAGATGAAGAATCTAGCATGGTGCCTAGCCTAAGCAGGAACATAGTAAATACTACTTTCCCTTCCCTTTTACTATGGAAGATTCTGGGACATCAAAAATACAGGTCTTAAAGTCCACAGATTTATAATCAAATTAGGAAGATCAGATGATGCTTCTACAGATGAAACATATTTAAGTTGTAACTAGGTATGCACTAGAGCCCATAGGACTAAGAGGAAGAGAGGATTTTTTAACAGATATGACCCGGGAGATTTTCCAGGGAGGAGATAACACTTAGATGATTCAATATGAGTGGGGTTGGGACAAGTAAAGAGTAGGCGAGAGGGCAGGGAAGCCCAGAGTGTGTTGACAACTGGTAAACTGAATTGTAACAAAGATGTTCTGTTGTTTTCAACACTCCTGTTAGCCTCAGTGAAGCTCATCCAGGCTACACATGTTTCACCATTCTTTGTTTCAAATTCATCATCTTGAAGATGATGTTAACTGACAATTTAAATAACTTAAATATCCCTGTATACTGAGATCCCAAGAAAATCCAGCCGATAGGAAATGAAACTAGATGGGGTGGCAGGAGCAGTCATGAAAGATAGAATGGAAGACAATGGGATGGGAGCAAGAGAACTAGATCAAGGGGTTCAGGGATACAGGCAACAGGAGACACTGGAATTTTCTGAATGAGGGAATGGCATATCAAAGGAGTCATTTAGAAAATAATGCTACAATACAGACTTCATACATATTTGTTTCTTCCAAGTCACCTGTAAGCTCTAAATCAAAGGAACTATGCCATCGTCCACTGAGCTTGCACAAGAGATATCCTATTAGGCTGACAGCAATAGTTGCTTTTCTTCATGAATGGCAGAAAGAGTTACATTTGTCTGTCTTTGTTACAAAATATTATTCATTAACCATATACATATTATATACAACTGATGTAGTCCAGAGCAGGTAATACTTAGATATGAAAGAATGAATTGTCAGTGACTGTTGTCAAAAACTGCAGTGTGTGCATGAGTGTCAGTGGTCTTCAACTCTTGCCTGATAGCCTACTGTTTCTTATCTTTGAAATTATACTCCAAAATGTGGGATCAAGAGGGTTGTTAGTGTACCCAAACATCCCAGAGCAATGCATTTGACTTTTTTGAATGCTCTTAAGATATGCATGTGAAGAGTTGACTCATTGGAAAAGACTCTGATGCTGGGAGGGATTGGGGGCAGGAGGAAGAGAGGACGACAGAGGATGAGATGGCTGGATGGCATCACCGACTGGATGGACGTGAGTTTGAGTGAACTCCGGGAGATGGTGATGGACAAGGAGGCCTGGCGTGCTGCAATTCATGGAGTCGCAAAGAGTTGGCACGACTGAGCGACTGACCTGAACTGAACTGAACTGAAGATACACAATGCTTATTCAAAGATTTACTAGGCACCTAGTAGCCCCTGGGCTTCCCTAGTGGCTCAGATGAAAAAGAATCTGTCTGCCAATGCAGGAGGTGTGGGTTCAATCCCCAGGTCAGGAAGATCCCCTGGAGAAGGGAATGGCAATTCACTCCAGTATTCTTGCCTGGGAAATCCCATGGACAGAGGAGCCTGGTAGGCTACCGTCCACGGGGTCACAAAGAGTCAGACATGACTGAGCAACTAAACAACAGCAACACCAAGTTAAGCTAATAAATACTCTATAATGAAACAATGATATCAACTTCATAGAGCCATTGCAAGGGTTAAACAAGACAAAGCACAGAAAAATTTAGCACAATGCCTAGCACATAATAACCCTTCATTAAATGTCAATAGTCATTATTCTTGAAACAGATTAGTCTTTATTATCTTAGCTATTGCAGGATGGGAAGGAGTTACGGATTCTCGTTGAACTCGTACCACAGTGAAAAATAAGACCACATTTTTCTTTGATAGTGAGTTATATGATAGTTAAAAATTTATTCAGCAAAGTTTTTTTTTTTAGTATTTTCTTTCTTTCCAGTCCCCAAAATAGTCAGAGTGCCAAAAGAAAACTTTAAGACCATTTTTCTTGCCTTCTAGAAGCCCACAATCAATAAAGAGACACGTACAGAGATATAATTGAAATCCAAAGGATAAACACCATAAGAGAGTTATAGTCAAAGTGCCATGAGAGTACAGAGGAGAGAGCAATTAACTCAGTATGAAAGGTTAGAAAAAAAAGAAAAGGTAATTATTTAGCTGAGCCTTATTAAGAGAATAAAATTGTGTCCAACAGGAAATGGAAATAAAGGGCATTTTAGCTGAGTAAATATAATATGCAGAGAATCAAAAGTGTGGGAAAATGTACTCTATTAGATGATTATACCTCTTCTAATGACTGTTGTTTTTGTTTTAGAACCTGAGTTATGACATTGGACATGTAGGTAAAAGATGGTTAGGGAATGGATGGAATCTGATGTGGTTTAAATGGGTGACATGCTCAAGAAAATTTAATTAAATTTGAATTTCAAATTTGCATATAAGAGAGCTATAGGATCAGCTCAATGTTTTCGACAGAAAAGCGGAGGATGGTATTTAGAATAGATTGGAGGCAGGAAAGGCAGAACGTAGAAAGAGTTTTCAGGATGTTATTTTAATAGACTGTCAAGAAAGGATGATAAACTGAACTGAAACAGTGGGATAGGAATAAAGAACAAGGGATGTTGACTGCTGAGGTGTAAGAGACAAGGGAAAAATGCTTTGGGGAACTCATAGCATTCTATCTGAGCAAAGGTAAAAAGGTGCTGACATAGATGTGGGTTGTCAAAGACAAGTGTAAGGAAAAATACATATCAGACAGATTTGAGCTACTGCTGTAACAAACCATCTCAAAATTTCAATAGCTTAATAAACAGAACTGTGTCTTACTTGTTTGAGCCCACATAGTAGAGATACTATATCTCTGCTCCACATGGTCCAGCCATACCCTAGGGCTACATAGTTCTCTGTTGTACCTTCAACTCTCTGGCAGTTAGACAGGGAGATAGAGAATGGAAGATAGATACAGATTTTGTAACCCAGGACTAGAAATGTGCTCATGACTTTCCTCAGAACTCTATTAACCAAACATGGCTATACTTAATTACAAAAATGGCTGGGAAATGTGGTCTGGAGATATAACTGGGAGAAAGAAGGGAATGAAATGATTTAGCCCAACGCTAACCAGTCTCTGCCACAGGGCATCAAGCGGGATCCTCAGTAGCCTTCCTGGGACACACCCCTCCCCACATCCTCTGCTGTAGCTCCCCTCTGAAGTAGCCACATAATTGTATCTCAGGAATATTTCTTGAGTTTTTCAGATGCTAAAAATAACTACCAAATGTAAGAAATTAGCTACTTGATGATCATGAGCACATAGCCTTCAGACCTGCTGGAACCAAAGGATTGATAATGTTGACCCCTACCACACCACCCTTTTGTCTCAATATCAACCAGTCAGAGAACTGTGCATGAGCTGATCACATGCCCTTAGAAAACCCTCCCTCACTTTTCAGGGATGTTTGAGTATGAGTCACCTGTTCTCCTTGCATGGCCCTTTAGTAAACATTTCTCTGCTCCACACTCCAATGTTTTGGTTTGTTTGGCCTCACTGTTTATTGAGCATAGGAATTTGTTCTTGGTAACATTACAAATCAGAAAGCAAAATGTGCCTTAAGAAAGAGTTACATAAAGTGTTTTTGAGTACGTAGGAGGGAGAGATGTCTCAGCAGCAAGAAAAATGTCCAAATGGCAAACACTGGCTTTACCATGTGTCTCCAGAGATGGAGTGTAGAAATGTGATGGGGCTGACCTTCCAGGGAGAAGAAAGAGGTGGGATGGCATGGAAAATGTTTAGGAAGTAATTTCTCTTAAACTAACAGAGGGTAAGAGAGGTAAGCAACTAGCTGGAAAGATTATTTGGGAATAGATACTGGAGGCCTACATTGGACCTGTCAACTAAAAATTGGGTTCAATCCTTGGGTCAGGAAGATCTTCTGGAGGAGGAAATGGCAACCTACTCCACTATTCTTGCCTGGAGAATTCCATGGACAGAGGAGCCTGTTGGGCTATGGTCCATGGGACCACAAAGAGTCAGAGACGACTGAGTGACTGAGCACAGGGTACACATCTGTCTCTATTTGGATGAAGTCCCTAGCCAGTGCAGTCACGGACCTTCAGCATCCCCTGAAGGGAATTCAGGGTGGAGAGCAGACACGAGGCTCTCTGTTCTCTGGGAAAAACCGGCAGAAAGGGTCTTCAGATAGATAATTTAAGAATATTTTATGAGCCCAATCCTTGCATCTCCTCATATCTATAAAAGCACTAAAATCCTTCATGGTGACATCTGCTCCTCGTGACTAGGAGCAAGCCTCTGCCAAAACGTGGGCTTGACTGCATGTACCCCACTTGACTAAAATTATGTATAACACTGACCTCTCCCCCCCATCCTCTTTGGAGCAGTTTCTCAGAGTTATCTGAAATGCTGTCTCCTGGTCTATAGTCCTCACTTTGCCCCAAATTAAAACTTAAATTGCAACCCTCGCATTGTCCTTTTTTTTTTTTTTTCCCAGTTGGCAGGCTAAAGGGATCTAAAGAAATTCAACTGGGAGGCTATTTTAATTACCCTCAAGAGAAATGATGTGTGAATTGGATTACTGGCAGCGACATGAAGGAAAAAAGTGGGAAGATTGAATCAGAGAAAGTAGAAGCAATAAGACTTCTCCCCTTTTCAACAAATATTTACTAAACACCTACTATAAACCAAATACTATTAGATGCCGGGACCAAAACTCTCTCATCCTTTTCTCATTAATGCTGGATGTCTAAGTTAGATTGAGTGACTTTCACTTTCATACAGCCCTTTTTTTCCTGCGTGCCTTTCTGTAAAGTTCTCCCTGCTGTTTTTTTAGTTCTTTTTTACCCCACATTCTTACAGTTATTGTTCATTCACCAATCTGTCTGAAAACTCCACTCTGTTTTACTGAGAAGTAAAAAAAATATCCGGTACTAGCTATCCTGAGGTCCACACGTACATAGGCAGTTACTGCTGTGTCACACTATATGCATGTTATCTTGGCCTAACAGACTTTCTATTTTCACAAACAGTGAACTGGCAGCTGGTATTTATACACAGCCTGTCCCCCAGGGCTGACCCATGGGCATGCAAGCTTTCCCAAGCGGGCAGCCCTCTGTGAGTGCTGATTGTGTGATGTGTAACAGAAACAAATCCTAATGTGTGTTTCAAACTTGGAGCTATCTGTCTGTGTACTCTTTCATTCAAAATAAAACACAAAAATGTAGCTATGCAAATAGGAATGGGGCTTCCAAATAGGTTTCAATGTGGCCACTCTCCATAAATCTGATTCTTTCTGTTTTCAAAATCAAAAAAAAAAAAAAAATAAGCCATTGGAGTGCTAGTCTATTCAGGTTTTTGTTGGTTAATCATAGTGTGAAATGAGCATCTCTAAATAAAGCAACTGCCAAATAAATACACTCTGGTTACAAAGAGAACCCACTGTCTGACTAAAATCTTAAATCTAATTAAGGAATTTCCAAATGCCATATCTTTGAAACCTTGCAACAACAACAGAAAATACATTTCATCTGGGACCTGTGAATAGTGAGCTTTGTACATAAAAGAAACAGCTTGTTCTAAAGCTGAACTTCAGTAAATTACAGAGGCGGTATCTTTCATAACCCCATTATGAGGGAACATTTCTCTGCTAAAACCTTTGGGTAGTAATACCTTTGGGCACTTCCCACTGCCAATGGGTTGTCTCACAGGCTTGAAAAATATCACGCACATTCTGAAATCCTTGTGCTGCTTTCAATAACCAAAATCTGAAATGAACATGGTTACTGAAAGTGCTTTGTACTGAATAAGTAGAAAAAATAGACTCATAAAGGGTACTTTTGTAATAGGTACTCTCCCTTGCCCATGCAAATAGTTGCTTGCTGGAGTATACACGTTTTCTAAATTTAAGTTGAAAACCAGGCTGAAGCTAGAATAACAAAGAAAGTTTCTCTGTGCTGTTATTGAAAAAAAGAATTCTAATATGTTTCTGCATACTCAAAGGACAGTGTTTTTTTTTTCATTGTTCCCTTTATCTATTTGAAAAGAAAATTTTGGAATATTTCCTAATAGTTACAAAATGTGCATGACTTGAAAAAAATGAAAACAATAAATCTATTTCTCATCACACCCCTTAGGCAATGTATCTCTATTCACTTGGACAAAAATTAAACACTGAAATATCTGGGTGGAAAAAAAAAAATGGTCTACCAAATCCAATATTTGGTCTGCCAAATGATGTGCATACTTGATATTCATAGAGGAAAATATCCAAATATTACTATTTCTCTTTCAAGTGTATATTCTACCATGTAGCCATAATTAAAGAAAATATAGCAATCTAGAACTTAATGTCCTAATATTGATTTTGCAACAATACTTTCTATGTTTTTTGGGGGGAAATGAGTTTAGGTTTCTATAATACAGGTGATAATTCAGGTCTGCATTTTACTTTGTGTGGGTGTGCATAAAATAAATCTTAGTGCTCCTCAAGATCATGAAAGACTGTACTCTGAAGACTTAAAATATTTTAGAATGATCTTCCTTTTCATATATATAACTTTAAATTTGTTTAAAGAAATATCACTGCAAATTATTTTTTTTTTATCATGTATGGTTTGCATTCTCAAACTACAGTACATAAACTCCTCTTGACAAGTGAAGAACTACCAAGTCTTTGTTAGTTACATTTAATGGAGCAGTCTCCATAGACATATGCTTGTGTGCATATATTTTATATACTTTGTATGTGTGTACATATACACATCTATGTACATAATTTATGTATGCATGTATATACACCTGCACACACATGTAGGTTTACTGACAAACGTACGAGTGCTTTGTTGAGTTCACATGACCAGCAACCAATATGCGAGCTTGGTTTTTTTCTCTTTCTAAACAAGAGGCAGATTTGCCTCTGGCCACACTGTGCACTCTATAGAATATACATCCAACTTCAAAAGGGCCGTGTAAGTGATGAACTTTTGAAGCCAGGCAGAAGGCATGTGTCTCCATGCCTTAAGGCACAACCAATGCCCTTTTGGTCACACAGAGGTGTGTCTCCGTGATCAAACTAGCAACAAAGAGTCTCAAACTATTGAGTCTGATGTTGTATCTATCCATACCCATGAATGCTAATTTCTATAAAAAGCATCATGATGGAGCCACAAGACATTGCTTCCCTTGACAACAGTTCATGAACTAAGCAAGTGGTTTCAGAAGCTAATTTCTAAAGAGTGACTAGCTAATGAGAGTTACTTTTCATTGAGGGCTTCCTTGGTGGCTCAGACAGTACAGAATCTGCCTGCAATGCAGGAGACCCAATTTCAATCCCTGGGTTGGGAAGATTCCCTGGAGAAGGGAATGACAACTCACTCCAGTATTCTTACCAGGAGAATGCCATGGATAGAGGAGCCTAGATAGCTACAGTCCATGGGGTCACAAAGAGTCAGAGACGACTGAGTGAGAAACACACACACACACACACACACACACACACACCCTTCATTGGATACTCACAATATGGCACATGCTCTCATATTTTATGTCTTTTTTATCCTTGCAATATACTATGGGATATGTACTATTATTTCTCCCATTTATTCATGATTTTATAACTATTTAATCCTTGTCACACCTCTATGAAATGTGTACTAATATTATTCCCATGTTATCGATTATGAAGCCAATGCTTACAGAGGGAACTTGCCTGGATCACACAACGAGTGAAGGGCAAAAATGGAAATGGAGGCTAGGTTTTTAAACGTCCAAAGTGTATGCCTACAATTTCAAAAAAGTAAATAGTTATCATTTATTGAAAACTTAAAACATGTCAAGCATTGTGCTTAGAACTTGGCATATTATCTTTCTGATACTTGTAACCCACTATGATGTGGAGATTTCCAGGGACCGCATTTCACAGAAGAAGGAACTGACCCTTGTTGTTGTTGAGCTGCTTAGTCATGTCTGGCTCTTTGCGACCCCATGGACTGTAGCCCATCAGGCTCCTCTGTCCAGCGGATTTTCCAACCAAGAATACTGGGTGGGTTGCCATGCCCTCTTCCAGGAACTGACCTTTGGCTGCTTTTAAACCCTGAGTATTCTGCCTCTCCAGAAGATTTTGTAGACATCTCTCTCCTCTGAGCTGGAGACAAGAGCAGAAAGGGCCTTACAGGGCAAGATTAGAACCCAACCCATATATTTCCATCCAATCACTATTTCTCCAGGTAACTTTATTTTCTAAGAGGGCCATTGGTAATGCACATCTTAATAGTCTTAAGCAAGAGATAAGCCCCTCAACAAGAATTGATGGTGAGATCTCAGCCGTGGATCATCATTCATAATCAACACATGAGTGCACTTTACAATATAAACCCCTGTGACCAAGCACTGCTCACAGGCTTCCTGTTCTTTATGTGAAAACTGTGGGTGGCCTCATCAATGGTTTGTGACTGAAACCACACAAACTGGAATATTCTCACTGTCAAGTGGGTCCTTTGAGGTCCCTCTGCCCTGGTGTACCTAATACAAGTACCTAGCACTCTGCCTGGCACTTAAAGGCATTCAATAACTCTTTGCATCTTTCACTGTCACCAAAACCAGAGCTTCTACCCTGAATATGATACTGACTGTGCTGTGCTCAGTTGTGTCCGACTCTTTGCCATCCTTTAGACTGTAGCCCACCAGGCTCCTCTGTCTGTGGGATTTTTCAGGCAAGAATACTGGAATGGGTTGCCATTTCCTCCTCCAGGGGATCTTCCTGACCCAGGAATTGAACCCGAGTTTCCTATGTCTTCTGCACTGGCAGGCAGATTCTTTCCCAGGCCAAGCCATCTGGGAACCCCGTAAGTACTGGCTTAAAAAAAACTCTGTTGAGCGCTGTGCTGCTCATGAAGGGAGCGGTTTCTGTGTCTGTGTGGTGACGCTGTCATTGCCTACTCACCAGAGGACCCCTTGCCAAAGCTTTCAGCCCCATCCTCAGTAGGGCTCATGGAGCCCCCGGCATTCTCCACACTGTCTGTTCAGTGGGGGTCAGTGGGGCGCAGTTACCTGCTGGCTTTCCACCAGACAGTGCAGCTGCTTGGTCAGATTTTGGAGGCTGCTGACTGGATTGGGGCAGGCTAGCCTCGCAGTCTTAGCCATGACAGAGGACAGGAGCTTTCCCAGACCTCAGTCCTATAGACAAGCGGTACCAGCACCTTTCCCAGGGCTGGAACTGCAGCTGGAGTCTATCACTGCACACCGCCTCACTCCAGAGACTGGAGAGCCTTAGTGAGAGAGATGCCCGCTCCACCCGCTAGTGCAGGCTGACTTGGTCTCACACATCTGTCCATAAATAGGACTATATCCATTAGACATGTGACATGTGGAAGATGGACTCCAGAAAAATGGCCATTTTCACCTGCCCAGAGGAAGCAATTTGCTGTGATTATTAAATTCACTGTCTTGCTGATTAACTTCCTGATTTAGTCATTTGTTACTAAGGCCTCTTTTTCTCTTGCTTTCACATATGACCAACAATGTTTGTGCTATATTCTAGTCACTTTAGTCATGTCCAACTCTTTGTGACCTCATGAACTGTGGCCCTCCAGGCTCCTCTGTCCATTGGACTCTCCACGTAAGAATACTGGAATGTGTTGCCATGCCCTCTTCCAGGAGATCTTCCCAACTCAGGGATCGAATCGCATCTCTGAGGTCTCTTGCATTGGCATGCAGGTTCTTTACCACTAGCGCCACCTGGGAAGCCCCATGACCCACAGTCCCACCACACAAAATGAAGCTAATGATGATTGACTTTTCCTTTGATGCAATAGTAACATATATTGATTATCCCTGAGATCTTTTGTCCACTGTAGGGAAACAACAGATTCCTTATTAAACTATGAAAGAACTGATGCTGTGTGTGCTTGTGAAGTGCATGTGTGTGTGTTGATTTTCCAACATATCCACATACATACAGCCTCATGTCTATAGTGACACACTGGAGTAGATTCCTGTAGCCTCCAGCCTGGCTCAACCTTCTAGGATCACCAGAAGATGATACAGAAAGGCGGGACTGCCTCCACTCTATCTATTTCAGAAACCTAAAAGGTGAAGTCTCCAAAATGCCCATTTTTTCCCCCTTGATAGATATTTATACTTTAAAAACAAAACAAGGCAAATCTTAAAGTCCTATTCTGTGACACACAAAATATCACACAATTTTAAGAGTTTCCTGTGAAAATACATTCTCATTCTATGACTCAACAGAAAGCAACAGTCCAAAATATATATATATATATATATATATATATATATATATATAATGAGTGTCTAATTGCTCTTCCCAAACAAACTCAAAAACAAAAAGAAGAACCACTATAGAATGAGCATCAACAGCTTGGCATCTTATGTGCTCTTAAGCCAAGTGAGGATATAACCTCTTGGCTACTACTCTTCTGAGTAAATAACCTCCTTCATAGAACAAATATTCTTTGGGAACCCATTCTGCTCCCAACTTGCTAGGCTCAGGGGAATAAAAGAAAGCACATGCATGGTCTCCTCAGAATCTAAAAAGGAGACAGGCAACATAAAGAAAATAAGAGCTCCCTAATTACTGAGCTCTCACAGTGTGTGGGCTTCCCGGATAGCTCAGAGGTAAAGAATCCACCTGCAATGCAAGAGATGCAGATTTGATCCCTGGGTCAGGAAGATCCCTTGGAGAAAGAATCGGCAACCCACTCAGTTTTCTTGCCTAGAGAAAGAGGGGATAGAGGAGTGTGGTGGGCTACAGTCCATGGGGTTGCAAAGAGTCAGGCTCAACTGGGTGACTTACTCATAGTGTAAGAGATATTGAACCTAATCTAGATTTATCTAATTTAATTCTCACAAACACCTGCAATACAGACAGTTCTAGCATCATGAAGTGATAAGAAAGCTGAGGCTTAAAAGTTTATATGACTCTTGCCCCAGGCCACTCAGCTAGAAAGTAGCAGCACCTTGATTCATTTTCTGGTCTGTTCAGCTCCAGGCTCAGACTCCTCCTGCTGTACCAGAAGGTCAGTGATGGAGATGAGTGTGTGTTTCAATGGAGGTATAGCCTGATGGTTAGGATGGTCTCTTCTCACAAGTGCACTCCTCACTTTACGTTCTATAACTCCAAAGACCCTGAGTGGATCAAGACCTCCCTCCAGCATTACCTAAGGGAATATTCAAGCAAGAATCCTTTGATGAATAAACTCAAGTGAATGATCAATAGCTCTGCCAGCTTCTTATCCCACTGAAAGTGAAAAGAGCAGGCAAAGCTCACTGACCACAAAGAAGTTAAGAGACATCAATTTAGCACTCATCTGCTGGCCCATAGGAGGTAAACAATAAACAGTTTTTGGTGCCAAAACCCAATATGGCAGGGTGGGGTGGTGCGTGGTGGGGCAGGTGTGGTGAAGGTATGTGGAAATTAGAAGTATGCTCATTTCTGTGATAGATAAGGCAGAGCCCAGACTACTGAGGGCATCAAATACTATTAACTCTCAGAACAATAGCACTGGTTGAATTTCAAAATTAAAGAGCTGAAAAAGAATAATAACAGGTGGTGGCACAGGTGTCCTGATCTCCCAGTCTAGCTCATGTGTACATGCAAGGCCACCGTGCCTATTCGAAGGAAAACTCTCTTATCTCTGGAAACTGTCAGGAAGTTGTGATCCATTCTTCTCTTTTGTATGTTCATAGAAAATACCTGAATTCTAACTTGCCTAACTATATTCACTTCCTGAGTAAATTCTTCCTATCCTTAGGACATGCAAGGTAAGTTAATAAGACAGAGATGCTAATGGCTAAAAAAAAAAACAAAAAAACAAAAAAAAAAACACGCAAGCTTGCTACCATAATCCTTGCTGGGACGCCCAGAATATCTATTCACTTATGAACTGGCCCACAGGAATCTAAAATTTTGCCTCTTTTAAATTACATGAATGACTAAAGAGTATAGGATTTCAGTTAACTCACTCAGTTTTTCTATGTGTGAAATGCAGACAAGTGACTTAGGGAAAAAACCTATTAGGGTCACATTTTTTAAAAAAGTATCTAGATAGTTACTCAAAAATCAAAGGATAACAGTTAGATGGAGCATGGTGTCCCACAACGGTCTTTGATTTGAATAAAATGAAGAATAATACAAAGTGGGTTTGAGGTTCAATTTGTGACCTGGGAAAAAATGAATTATAATCAAACTGTCAATAGGTACCTTTTAGTGTTATTTTTCAGATCATTTGAAATGGTTACAGGTCATAAAATAAGCTAATGTTATTTTCAAGAAGTCTTTTCTGGTTCCTATAAGTATTAAAGAACTTGATATAATTTCTGTGTCATATGCCATCTTTTCAGGAATGATCATTTGGGAAGCACAGTGGCTTCAGTGGAAAAGCTTTTGCATCATCAGAATCTAATTAAGTAACTAATTACCAATAGATGACAGTAAAGCACATTGCAGATATCAAGTTATGTAAAATCTTAATAAAATGAAATTCCAGTGCCCCACAAAATGCAGTCTTGAAAACTGCACTTTCTCCTCTCTTACAGAAATGAAATAAGTAGAAAAAGCAGACACTAAAAGGGAATGCTCTACATTGTCTTGCCCAAGTCTGAATTTCTTTGTCCTCTCTAAAATACAAAGTCAAAACACTAGCTCTCAGTAGTGCCCAGTATTGAGCAAACTAAGCTAAGCTGTTTCTAAATCTCTTAGTCATAGATGATATAAATTCAGATATTAAATAATGCACATCAGTGAAATACCATGATTTTGAGTGTAGAGGATATAAAAACATTCAAGGTTTTGTATTAAGATTCCCTTGGCAAAGGATATTATCTAAGGTCTGTGCCTACTGAGGCTAATGTAAAACTATAGAAGCCAGAGATCATAACTTCTGAAAAGACAACTTCCTATTTTTATCAGTTGCTGCTGCTGCTGTTGTTGTTTAGTCACTCAGTCGTGTCTGACTCTTCTGCAACCCCATGCATTGTAACCTGCCAGACCCCTCTGCCCATGGGATTTCCCAGGCAAGAATACTGGAGTGGGTTGCCATTTCCTTCTCCAGGGGATCTTCCCGACCAGGGATCCAACCAACGTCTCCTGCATTGGCAAGTGGATTCTTTACCACTGAGCCACCAGGGAAGACATATTTAAGGTAGTTTGGTACATACTGCTTAAAAGAAGAGGTAGTTAAAAGCCATATAATTTATATATGTGTGTGTATATAATATATATTTACATTTTGGGGTGGACCTTTTTTGGTTTGTGTTTTGGCAAGCTAGGGCTAAAATCAAATGTGAAAGCAATTCAGTTAAGAGTATCAGCTTTACTGCAGTGAGTACCAACTGCAGTGCCTGCGGTTTTTACCATGAATACATGTAATTTATATGCATTTCTTTTCAACAGCTCTAAAGAATAAAGAACTATTCCCAGTGTCCTGTATACTTCCCTGTTTCTATTTATTTTACACAGGTCTTCAAATCTTCTGCTGTGTCTGGCAGTATGTATTGATGGGTTGATTTATTCATCTTGTTTTCCAGTCTGTAATGACAGCTTTTAAATTAAGGTACACTTTTAAAAGGTGGTAGATAAATGGATAAGGAAGCCCCAGTGGACAGAAATACTGTTACTCAAAATGCCAGCCTGAAAAGGCCTCCCTGAGATGTTCTGTAAAACCACTCTGGATAAGTCTTAAAGTATCCTCACATTCTATTTCATATCGGCTAAAATCTAAATTGGGCTTCCCAGGTGGCGCTAGTGGTTAAGAAGCTGCCTGCCAATGCAGGAGACATAAGAGATTCAGGTTCGACCCCTGGGTCAGGAAGATCCCCTGGAGAAGGGCATGGCAACCCACTCCAGTATCCTTGCCTAGAGAATCCCATGAACAGAGGAGCCTGGTGGGCTACAGTCCAGGGTCAAAAAGGGTCAGACACAACTGAAGCAACTTAGAACGCACGCACACAAAACCTACTTTATCCCATAAACTGGAATGATCTGAATATCTCCAACTGGCATCCATGAAAAGTTTCAAATAAGTCTCCATAGTGTTTCCACCAAAATGCCGCCAAATAATTAGAGTTGAAAATTCTTTGGCTGGAAATTTTCTCACCATTTGCTAGAAGAAATTTGTTTTTGCTTAAATTTTGTCCATATATTTTATTGTATTGTGAAATACTAAGAAATCATTTTTTTAAGTATAAAAAATAATTTAAAAAATTCACGCATTAATTGATAAGACAAAAACTATGTCTACAAAATTTAAGTAGAAACCTCTAGTTACCTTTTTATGCCATTTTGCTGATGCCCTAGTTCAGAGATTCAAAGATGAAAGCACTGTGATAGTTCTGATTTTCTTTGCCTACTGTTTCTTTCACCTCCTATCACCTCAATATTTCTAAAACTTCTTTCATGGCTGACTCATGTGTTTTTACCATTTTGTCTCAGCAGTCCTGCCCTCTTTTCCCTTTTTCTCTATGCTTTTTCTTTGTAATACAAGCCTATCTTGCTATTCATGTTTTGCATCAGGTTCTTCCAGTTTGTAAAGCAAGAATCCATGGGATTCTTCCCTACCCACCCCCACTCCCCGCTGCCTTCTTGCGGTCACGTATATTTCTTGCAGAGCTTTTTAAATACCCCAGAGAATAATCTACCACTTGTATGCTTTCTGACATATGAGGATTTTAAATCTTTCCTTGTAGTTTGTCTTATTTTTATTTGTAGTTGGTCCCCACAGCCCTGAACCAATCTCCTGTGTGTTCAGTTATGCAGATGTCTGTAATGAAAGGGAACACTTGGGAACACCGCAGAGAAAACAGCTATTCTACCATAGCCAGAGCTGTGATGTTAAATGATTTTGAGCAAAAAATAAATGCGAGAAAGCAAATTGAAAGAAGTCAAAGCCTTGTGCTGTAATTCAAAAGAATGAAACAGATGAGACATTTACAAAGCCATATGTACACAGCATAAATGACTGCAGTCATCCCCATAACAGTCTGTGGAGATTTGTGCATTGTTCCTCTTTGTGAATATACTTCAGTGTATAATCTCTTGATACAAAGGGGATGAGAGTTCTAATGCACTTTTTATCTTCACATGTTGGTGAATGTTGCATTAAACAAGAAGAATGTCACTGGTTAGATGAAGTTACATGAAGTATCTGCAGTATTGCAAAGCCCAACTTAAAGGGATTGACTTATGTAATTACCGCCACAAATGCTTTAGAAATTCACCAACTTTTCTTGCTCTGTAGGTTAAACATAAATGGCAGTGATCCACTGAGTCATTTTCAGAATCATAGTCTGGTTCTCTCACTTTGCAACGTCTCCTATATAAACTGGCCACCATCATATATATACATATATATATGTGTGTGTGTGTGTGTGTGTGTGAGATATACATACACATTATGATACGTATATAACAATTTCTCACCTAACATAATATTCCCTTTTTATAGAAATCATTTTCACATATATATGTGATATACATATACATCATGATACATATATAACAATTTCTCATCTAACACATTATTCCCTTTTTATAGAAATCATTTTCAAATATTAAAAATATACAGTTCCATTATTTCATAAGACAAACACTTGGACAATTGATGTAGTTACTCTTCCTCATGTTTACCTCTAAAATTATTTTTAAGATGGTCTATACGAAGAAGGCGATGGCACCCCACTCCAGTACTCTTGCCTGGAAAATCCTATGGATGGAGGAGCCCAGTGGGCTGCAGTCTGTGGGATCGCGAAGAGTTGGACACAACTGAGCGACTTCACTTACACTTTTCACTTTCATGCATTGGAGAAGGAAATGGCAACTCACTCCAGTGTTCTTGTCTGGAGAATCCCAGGGATGGGGGAGCATGGTGGGCTGCCGTCTCTGGGGTAGCACAGAGTCAGACACGACTGAAGTGACTTAGCAGCAGCATACACCACCTTTATGTCAGAAAGTGAAGAACTAAAGAGCCTCTTGATGAAAGTGAAAGAGGAGAGTGAAAAAGTTGGCTTCAAACTCAACATTCAGGAAACTAAGGTCATGGTGTCCAGTCCCATCACTTCATGGCAAATAGATGGGGAAACAATGGAAACAGTGACAGACTTTATTTTCTTGGGCTCCAAAATCATTGCAGATGGTGACTGCAGCCATGAAATTAAAAGACACTTGCTCCTTGGAAGAAAAGCTCTGACCAACCTAGACAGCATATTAAAAAGTGGAGACATTTTACCAACATCTAGTCAAATGTCCATCTAGTCAAAGCTATGGTTTTTCCAGTAGTCATATATGGATGTGAGAGTTAGACTATAAAGGAAGCTGAGCGCTGAAGAATTGATGCTTTTGAACTGTGGTGTTGGAGAAGGCTCTTGAGAGTCCCTTGGACTGCAAGGAGATCCAACCAGTCCATCCTAAAGGAAATCAGTCCTGAATATTCATTGGAAGGACTGATGCTGAAGCTGAAATTCTAATACTTTTGCCACCTAATGCGAAGAACTGACACATTTGAAAAGACCCTGATGCTGGGAAAGACTGAAGGTGGGAGGAGAAAGGGACACAGAGGATGAGATAGTTGAATGGCATCACTGACATGATGGACATGAGTTTGAGTGGGCTCTGGGAGTTGATGATGGACAGAGAAGACTGGCGTGATGCAGTCCATGGGGTTGCAAAGAGTCGGGCACAACTGAGTGACTGAACTGAACTGATGATCCCAAGAGTATGTTTTCTTGAATTTTCTTAGGAATACAAAATATTTGGTGTTTCTCTTCGGGTTCCTTTTGTTCATCATAATGATAAGTGTATATTACTGGAGAAGCAAATAATGTTTAGGTGGAATAAATGGCTGTGGATAAAACCAGCTACTGCTATTCGTAAGATGTACTGGTCTGTCAAGTAATTGCATCACGTCTTTTGAAAGTAATAATAATGCTTAAACCATTAATAAGGCCTGGACAGTTTTCAGATATTTTGAAACCCACAACGAGTGTGAGTGTGTGTGTGCTCAGTCGTGTCCGACTCTTTGTGACCCCATGAACTGAAGCCCTCCAGGCTCCTCTGTCCATGAAATTTTCCAGGCAAGAATACCAGAGTGGGTAGCCATTTCTTACTCCAGGGAATTTTCCACATTCAGGGATTGAAGATGTTTCTCTTGCTTCTCCCGCATTGGCAGGTGGACTCATTACCACTAGTGTTATCTAGGAAATTGGGCTAAAAAGAGGCCTAAGATGAGATGTGTGCAATTGATTCCATCTCATGGAGCCCAGCTTGAGTTTAAAGGACTTTGGGGAATGAACGCATATGTTTCCATTTATCAGTCATGACTCTCAAAGATTTGTGAATAAGTGAATAAATTTGAAGCAAGTGAACCATAAAGAAAATATATTTGTCTTTGTTAACAGGACAACTTTCCAATCAGTTGTGTTTTTTTGTTTTTTTTTTTAATCTCACCTAAATGAGTAGAACTTCACTCTTTGGTCAAGAGGTTTATTCTTTTTCCTTATCTTTATTGAGGCATAACTTACAAATTAAAAATGTATATGTTTAACTTGTATACCTGTATGCTTTAGCATATATATACATTGTGAGAGAATTTCCACAATCAAGCTAATTAATACATCCATTGCTTCACACACTTACTGATTGTGTATGTATGCAGAGGGAGGTACATGCTGTGAGAACACCCCGCTGCTGCTGCTGCTGCTAAGTCGCTTCAGTCGTGTCTGACTCTGTGCGACCCTATAGACGGCAGCCCACCAGGCTCCGCCATCCCTGGGATTCTCCAGGCAAGAACACTGGAGTGGGTTGCCATTTCCTTCTCCAATGCATGAAAGTGAAAAGTGAAAGGGAAGTCGCTCAGTCGTGTCCGACTCTTAGCAACCCCATGGACTGCAGCCTACCAGGCTCCTCTGTCCATGGGATTTTCCAAGCAAGAGTACTGGAGTGGGGTGCCATTGCCTTCTCCATGAGAACACCCTAGCAAATTTCAAGTCCACAACATAACATTGTTCTTTCAATTGAAAACAATTGACTTACAATAGTGTGTTAGTTTCAGATGTACAGTGATTCAATTATACATATTCTTTTCTATTATAGGTTATTACAAGATAATATTGGTGTGCATCTGTTATTCCATACTCCTATTTATCCCTCCCTTCACGCCCCCTTTGATAACTATTAGTTTGTTTTCTGTCTGTAAGTCTGTTTCTGTTTTATAAATAAATTCATTTGTCACAACATAATATTGTTAACTACAGTCACCATGCTGTACATCAAATTTCCAGAACTTATTCATCTTGTATAATTGAAACTTTGTGCCCCTTGATCAACATCTCCTGATTTCTCCCTCCCCTACCTCCTGACAACCACTATTTTACTCTCTGCTTCTATGAGTTTGACTATTAAAAAAAGCTCCCAGTTCTATACTCTCCAACTTTATAATAAATATATGATACTTTCCATGTTTCTGACACATAATAGATGTTTAATTAATGCTCCTGAGTTTGATAAAGGAACTAAATAGCCAATGTGGTTATATTGAGTAGAGTTTGGCTCATGTCTTATAATGATAAATGAAAGAAAATGAAAATGGGTAATGAAGTAAACTTTCTAGGTTAAGGAAATTCATTTAATCTTGAACCATGAATAGAAGAAACTCATAAAATATGGATAAAATATGAGCAGTGGGTGCACATATTAGAAATTACAAAATGTGAATATTTAGATTTACAAAGCCAATTACTTATATAATGAAAAAAAATCATGTGACTTGATGTATTGAATTTAAGGTTATGCATATTTTTGCAGAAGGCAGTATGATCTATTGGAAAGAGCAGTCTCCTGCTCCCTGAGGTTTGGTGATATTTCTTGCCCACACAAAACCTGGAGTAATTGTGGCAGAATCTCTGCCAGCCTCTTGGGCTTACATCTGGAGTCCAACCGACTTATGAAATAAACCCTTTGTTTGCTGGCTGTTGGATCCAGGACATGAGAGTTAACAAAGTTCCCTGCTCTTTGTAGGTTCAGTGGTAAAGCCTTTAATTCCATTAACTGTCCTTTAAAAAAAAAAAAAACATTATTTATTTATTATTTTTGGCTGCACTTGGTCTTCATTGCCTGCGGGCTTTCGCTAGTTGTGGTGAGTGGGGGCTACTCTCTAGCCGTGGTGCGCAAACTCCTCATTACAGTGGCTTCTCGTGTTGCCGAGCACCGGCTCTAGATCTCATGGGCTTCTGTAGTTGCAGTTCCGGGGCTTAGTCACCCCACACCACATGGAATCTTCTCGGACAGGGATCCAACCTGTGTCCCTTGCACTGGCAGGCATATTCTTAATCAATGGACCAACAGGGAAGTCCTATTTATTCAACTGTTAAAATAGAGATTTTCATCACCGTTTCACAAACTAAAAACCTGAGCTTCAGAGAGGTCCAACAGCCATATATGTATAATGCGAATAGCTCAGCCCCTGGCATATATAACGTTCTTTTCAAATGCTGTTATCCTATGATCAGATCTGGTAGGATCAGACCCTACCAGAGAGGCACTACAGAACAGGTCAAGGGGACCTGCTTTAGTCTGGGCTGGGATTATGTCCCATCTATGCCACTTAATATTAGTGACCTTCAGCAGACACAGCTTCTCTCTGACTTGGTTCCTTCATTTTTAAGTTAGGGGTTCTAACTGGATCTCTCTCATCAAGCTGTTTGAAGATTAAATGACATAACACAAAAAAAGCACTTATATTACTTAACACACAAGCATTTAAGGTACTACATGTGGAAGTCCTTTGTAAAGTATTTAAATGTCCTACCCTGTTCATCTCCATCTAAATTTATAATCATAGACACAAAGTGAATGTCAGATTTTCTGAAAGCAATCACTTTGTGATGACATATAATTCAATATAATAATAGCTCCATATTAGAAAGAAAAATACCACAGCTCAAAATAAGAGAACTGTGGAAGTGATATGACACTATTTTATAATCTGTACACAAAGGGTTCAGATTTTAATTCAAAAACTTCTTTGTATTTTTCTTCTATTAGATATTTTTAAATGCTCATGTATGAAAAGTCGATTTTTAAATGTATGTTCCAGTAAATAACCTGGCAAGCTAAACTTGTTATGATTGATTGAAATAATTGATTGCAGCTTGCCAACTTTACCTGTCTTAATTATAAAACACAATTTCAGTTTTGTGCTTTCCAACCCAAGGTTTACAAAAGCTAAAAGAACTATTCTGATCAGCCTCTGATTATATCAGCAGCGCCAATTTTTCAGTTCCTATCAGATTGGGTTGGGATGATAATTACTTGGGAAGTGTTTGATCTCAATGATGAATACATGATTAGTTTTTCATGAAATCAGTCAACCACGCCACACAGCACTACTCATGTGAAACCTTGTTGATTTAGCTGTTAGAAAGCATACATCTCCCTCAGTTCAGATATGGGACATTGGTCTATGGGGAAAAGAGGGTGGAAAAGGGCAAGTTTATGGGTAATGATATTGCAGAACCAGATATTTAAGGTTTGCTAATTTTCTTCTCAATTATATTCATCTCCTACCTACCACATGACCACAAATTCCATTTTAGTTGTGGAATATATTTTTTTCCTTTTTCAAAAAAAGAAAAAGGTTCTGTGACACCTTTGTTATCTCCCAACCCCTTTGAGGGTTTTGCTCTGATGAATAATATTTTATATGTGAAATGTTTATGTGATTTTTCACGGAGTGATAACCTCGCTACAGCTTAACTTTGATGCATTGCGATCACTGGTTTTCTTCACTAAAGTGCTTTTACACACCCCTCCCATAAATTGACTTAAGAGAAATAGAACATTTGACTCAACTTGGATGCTCAACGGAAAAATGTCTAGGATGGTATTTTATGTTTGGTTTGCAAATATATCTATATTATATATATATATATATATATATATATATATATATACACACTTTTCCTAAAAGGCCTGAGTTGAGGGTGTTTTGTTCCTTTGTTGATAGAGGTGTGTGTGTGTCTGTGTGTGTGTTTCTATGATATAGGCTGTTTCTCTAAGAGTCAATGTAACTTGCATTTTCTTAAATTTGAAGTGATCTAATACTCAGAGATCAGATAAAAGGATTCAATTGTCAGCCTTTACACAGCATGCATTTGTTTAAAGAGGTAGAAGCACTACACTTTGAAAGAAAAAGGAAATAAATTCTGTTTATTTTCTGTATTTTCCTGATCTTTTTGACTTTAAAAGAAGCCCTAAAACAAAGAATTCTTCCCTAGATTATTTTTTTAATGCAAAGATGCTTCATAAAAATAAAATTTCAAATTTTCAGCTTCTTTCTCATAATTAAAACATCACTTTGAAGGAAGAGCATCCATACATTTCTGTTCCATTTGGATCATCCTCTTTCAAAATAAATTCTCAACATATCAATAGTATTTGGACCAACATGCCTTTAAAATTATGTCCAGTTTTGTTGTGGGTACTTAGTGGTATCCCAGGGCTGGGGGAGCCTGGTGGGCTGCTGTCTCTGGGGTCGCATACAGTTGGACACGACTGAAGAGACAGCAGCAGCAGCAGCAGTGGTAGACATTTAGGAATCCTGTCTGGATATTTCAAATATTTAAAAGTCCAAACTCTAGCTTTAATGCAATAACTGAGACACTAAGATATTTCAGACCCGGGTTTCTCAGCCTCAGCACTATTGACATTTTGAGTCAGATTGTGATAATTCTTGTTGTGGGGGTCGTCCTGTATATTGTAGGATATTTAGTACCTATCCTGGGCTCCACCTACTAGAGGCCAATACCACCACCTACCCAATCTTGACAGTCAACAATGTCTCCAGACAATTGTCAAATACCCACTGGGAACAAAATTGCCCCTAATTGAAAACTACTATTTTAAACAAGAAAATTTGAGAGAGATAGTCTTAAGTTATCCAGATGTCTTTACTTTCTCTTACAAATAATAACCTTATTTTCTTCTGTGGTGAAGCAAGCTACAGACTTATATCATTTCTTTAACAGGAGACAAGTCAAACCTGAATACAGATTAATGAGATATATTTGTCCAAGAGATAAGGAAAAGACTCTAAATAATATGAAAATGCCAATGACTAGTTACTACTGCAGCCTCTGTTCATTTTTATAATAAGGCATTTCTACAGCTGAAGCTTAGCATTTTGAACACAAAGGAGTAGACAGAGCACATTCAGAAAGTATAAAAAGTAAAAGGCCAGGCAATTCATGACGATAGCTCTTAAATAAATTTGATAAATTCTAACTTTATAATGAGGTGATTTTATTGATATAAACTGTCTAAATATATTTTTATCACAGTGGGACAAGATATGATGTCTTTAAAACATTGCAGATGTAACCAAAATGAGCAAAATCCTGGGCGTAGTTGCAAGAAGTCTGTCCCATTCTGTAAAATCTTCATTGACTCCTCACTTAACTGTTATCTCATTATTCTGTTCCAAAGGCAGAACAGTCAAGCTGACAAAAAAAAAAAAAAAAGCTAAGAATAGAAATAAAAAAGAAAAAGAGGCAACTCTGGTATTGTAAAATCTCTGTACTATGGAGCTAATGAATGCATTCCAGTATCAGCTAGCAATCACACTGGTAACAACACAAATGCCACTGATTTGGAGTAATAAATTTTAGGACATGCCAAACTCATATTAGTATAATAAGCTCAAACATTCATTTCACATTAAGAAAACATACTGCCAACACTAGACCATTAGAGATACCTGGCTTTTTTTTTTTTTTTTTTTCCTTCCAAAAGTCACATGGCTTGAAAAAGGAATCCACAGCAGTTATACTGTATGTGAAACTCAAACAAACCTGAAATGCAACCATGACAAATCAATTCACAGCAAAAGTGCGGTTTGATTATCAGTGTAATTGTTTATTGCTAATAAAAATAATGTTGATATCATTGGTTTAAAGAATGCTTTCCAGTGGTCTACTCATACCATTCGTCAAGATTTCCAAATCAGTCTGCTAGCTCTTTTAAAAAGTGTTTTGATAATAGCTGAAATAGTTAATATTCATCGGGTTTTTACAGTGAGCTTTTATAACGTGCCAACTGGTGCTATAAACTCTTCTTGCTGCTGTTCTCTAGTAGCTCTGTCATACCCTACTCTTTTGCAATCCCATGGACCATAGCGCATCAGGCTTCTGTGTCCATGGGACTTCCCAGATGAGAATACTGGAGTGGGTTGCCATTTCCTTCTCCAGGGATCTTCCTGACCCAGGGATCAAACCCAGATTTCCTGCATTGGCAGGTGAATATTTTTACCACTGAGCCACGTGGGAAGCCCCATAAACTCTTTACACGTATCATTTTATTTAATCTTTAAAACAACCCTAAGAGGTCAGTACTGTTGTTACCCTTGTTACAGATGAAGGACTTGAGCGAAAAGAGATTAGACAATGTTTTCCTTGATCAACTCTCTAGAAACACAGCTGGGATTTGAACAAGCCAGACTTTTTCTAGAATTTGCCATTTTAACCACTGATCTCTATATCTCATAATGTATATTTTATATTGTGCACAAGTTATTATCTTTTTTTTTTTAACTTTACAACAAATCTGTAAAACAGGTGGTAAGCAGTGATGCCAAAGTCATGCCTTTGGTGAACTGAGGCCCAGGAAGCTAGAGCACTCATCTTAAGAGCAAATAACTGGAACAAAGCCAGTTAATTTTGAATACAGATTACAGTTTTAACTCATAACTAGGCTGCTCCTTATACACGAGTACCCATGCCTGTGTCATTCTTCCAAATAACTAATGACTTTGCCCTGACCCCCATCTGGCCACACTTTTTCCATTGGTCCTGCCTGTGACTGAGAGCACACATTTATGAGCTGGCTCCCCTTAAGAAGCTTCTCCGTAGTCTGGAAAGATGATTGACCTACACGTAACTGACTGCCACTGTGGCCTTGTTAACCACTCCAACTGAATGAACTGTCTGCAGGGAAGCTACTGCTGCTGCTGCTGCTAAGTCACTTCAGTCGTGTCCAACTCTGTGCGACCCCATAGACGGCAGCCCACCAGGCTCCCCCATCCCTGGGATTCTCCAGGCAAGAACACTGGAGTGGGTTGCCATTTCCTTCTCCAATGGATGAAAGTGAAAAGTGAAAGTGAAGTCGCTCAGTCGTGTCTGACTCTTAGCGACCCCATGGACTGCAGCCCACCAGGCTCCTCTAAGCTAAAGTACATCAAAACAGGGAACTAAAAAGAATAGCATAGAAGCACATAGACCTTCTTTTTCTGGATCCTGTTTCTTTCTTGATGACAAATCACAAATTATAATGGAATTCTAACTTCAACTAGACTCTTGGGGAGCAATTCCAAATCTGAATAAAGTGGACTGCAGCCTACCAGGCTCCTCTGTCCATGGGATTTTCTAGGCAAAAGTACTGGAGTGGGGTGCCATTGCCTTCACCACTAACAATTCCCAAAACTGATCCAGACTGGCTACATTGTAAAAAAAAAAAAAAAACACACAGCATAATGTTGCCTAAAGAATGTTATATGCAACATGAGAGCATGCTAAGTTGTTTCAGTCATGTCTGACTCTTTGTGATCCTATGGACTATAGTCAGCCAGGCTCCTCTGTCCACGGGATTCTCTAGGCAAGAATACTGGAGTGGGTTGCCATGCCCTCCTCTAGGGCATACACTTTAATCAGTATTCTATTTTAAGAGTAAAGCAACAAATAGGTTCATCAGGACCATTTTTCTAGATTCCATATACACACATTCAGGTTATTTTACTCATTCCTCAAAGCAGCTCTTAAAGGTGAGAGAACCAAGGCTCAGAACGTTCCATTGATTTGCTTGGTATCTCAGGGCTAGCTCCTCAGCAATGGATTCAAGATTGAACTCAAGTATTATTTCTTTCCCCTTATTGTGCCGTTTTGGGTCTTGTTTTTGATCAATACCTAACTTTTTAGCATCTTGTCCAGGCTCTGTTTTCATACCCAGACCAATTAGGTCATTCCCCTGTCTCATCATGTGGAGCCCAGAGGAAAGGAGACATAGCTACAGGCTTCCTGGGGAGGCATTAAGATACAAGAATCAGACTTCTCTGGCCAACAGCTACAGGATTTACAGGTGGAAGAAAATAAGAACTCTAGAGTCTTGATGGAATACAAAGGTCATAGACAAGCTAGATAGTCCACACAGAATTCAAATTCCATTTGAGAGCTAATATTTAGCTCATATTAGCTAATATTTAGCTAATATTTCAAAATGAAAACTCCAGCATTTAATTTTGTTAGATGAGTTTCAATAAATATTAATAATCATAACAAAGGAATATTGAAAGGTAAATGTTCTGAGTAGAAGCTGGGGATAGGACCTGCTTACCTGATATAGCCCTGCTTACCTGACGTTCTCCAAATAGCACTGCACCTCATTCTACCACACCACAATATCCCCAAGGAAGCTCCAGAGGACACAGTTTAGGATCCACTAGCCTGTTCATCTATTTATTTCCTTCTTGCTCCCAACCATGGCTTCCTTCCATAGCAGCCCTGTTCAGAACCCAGTGATAACTAGTAGTGGAGGATTGAAGAATTCTGCAGGTAAGTGGCAGGAATTTGGAATGAGGTTTCCAGGCTGACCTGGAGTGGATATTCAGGGTACATTTAATGGATACAAAATGAAATGGACCCTTGTTCATGCTGATCCATACCATGCTTCTTCTGTTATTCTATCCAAATGTTCCTTCAGTCTACAGGGGCTGTGGCAGAAGTGGTCTATTGTTCCCATTTTGTGATTGGCTTATAGACATACTGCCCTCTTTAAATATTTAGACACCGGGATTCTGTTTAAAGCCCTGAGCGAGGGTTGGAAGAAAAACAAAGAAATAAAATAAGTGGTCTCTGACCTCAAGGCTCTAATCATTTAATTAATGAACAAGCAAACTATAAACTAAGGAAGCTGGGGTTTGAGACTATTTTTCTAATGTCAGCCCGCATTTCATGACCTTGATTGTGATTCTCCAAGTCTTCTTTCTTAGTAGAAGCTAGAAGCCTGCACTGGATGAATGACTTTCAAGGTTTCATAGAGCAATGGAATTCTTTTATTGGTGAATTCTTACTTGGAACTCCAGCACTTAATCTTGTTAGATGAGTTTCAGTAAATATTAATAATCACAACAAAGAAATATTGAAAGGTTGATGCTCTGAGTAGAAGCTGTGGACAGGACCAAGAACCCTGCTTACCTGACGTTCTCCAAATGGCACTGCACTCATTCCACCCTGCCACAATGGCCCCCAGGGAAGCTCCAGAGGACACAGTTTAGGATCCACTAGTCTGTCCATCTATTTATTTTCTTTCTAGCTCCCAACCATGACTTCCTTCGATAGCAACTCTGTTCATAAAATAACTATGTGGAAATATAAACTATGAGAGAAGAGTATCAGAGAGATTACAAGACAAATCATTTTTAAAGGAACATATAGAAAATGAGAACTGTGAGTTCAGGGTGAAAGCAATCATCCTGGGCTAGAGTAGGCTGTCAAGGCTTCACACACAAGGAGGGGCTTTGAAGGATGAGTAGACAAGAACACCTTGAATTTTCAGCTGTGTTTCAAGAAAGGGCACAAAGACACCAAGACTGGAATAAAAAGACATCATTAGGGATGATAATACTCCCCTCATTACTGAGAGCTTCTGATGCCAGGGAGCTGGACTTTGCCACAGTCCTCCCAGCAGTGCAGTGAGAAGGTACTATTAACCAGATAGGAGAGCTGAGGTTCAAAAGAGCTGGATCCAAAGCTCCCAAAGTCACACAACTAAGTAGTATTAGGTGGCTTCTCAGTCAACTCTGCCTGGTTCTTGATTGCTGTGATGTCACATCAGGTTTGTATCAGAAATAGCTGGAGACAAGGCTATGGAAATTGCCTGGGGTCAGCACAGAAGGATATATTTTTCAGGCTGAGTAATTTGCCATTAATCCTCTAGGCAATGGGGAGACACTGAAGTTGTATGGACAGTGTAACAGCATGATCAAGGCATGTTTTAGAATGATTTTATTTCAGCTTTGCTGGATTTGTTTTATTAGAGTATATGCACTAAGACCAGGAGTGCTATTAATTATAATGTGCTTTTTCACTGAAATTTTAATTAACACTGAGGTTACCTATCCTGTACTACCAAATGCATGCAGTTGCATCAGAAGAATAAAATCAAAGAATTTCCACATTGTTGATTTTTACTCCTCTTTTAGAGGAAGTTCCAAACACATGAAAGCTTTAAAGTTAAATCACTATTGGAAGATATTAAGACAGAATTGTTCATATGCCTTGTATTTTGTCTCCTCAAAAAAAAAGTCTTTTTGGAGCAGTTTTATGATCACTTCAAAATTAAGAGGAAGTTGTCAAAAGGTACAAACTTCCAGTTATTAAATAAATAAGTCCTGGGCATGTAATGTGCAGCATGGTGACTAGAATTAATGATAGTGGAGTTTATGTTTGAAAGTTATCAAGAGAGTAGATCTTAAAAGTTCTCATCACAAGAAAAAATATTTGTGATTTTGTAGGGTGATGGATCAGAGAAGGCAATGGCACCCCACTCCAGTACTATTGCCTGGAAAATCCCATGGATGGAGGAGCCTGGTGGGCTGCAGTCCATGGGGTGGCTAAGAGTCAGACATGACTGAGTGACTTCACTTTCACTTTTCACTTTCATGCATTGGAGAAGGAAATGGCAATCCACTCCAGTGTTCTTGCCTGGAGAATCCCAGGGATGGCAGAGCCTGGTGGGCTGCCGTCTGTGGGGTCGCACAGAATCGGACACGACTGAAGCGACTTAGCAGCAGTAGCAGCAGCAGCAGGGTGATGGATTGATCCTTGGGTTGGGAAGATCCCCTGGAGAAGGAAATGGCAACCCGCTCCAGTATTCTTGCCTGGAAAATCCCATGGACAGAGGAGCCTGGTAGGCTACAGTCCATGGGGTCACAAAGAGTTGGACACGACTGAGTGACTTCACTTTCAGAGCCACTTTCTTTCAGGGTGATGGATGTTGACTAAGCTTATTGTGATCATCTCTAATATATTAATATACATAGTGGAATGATTATTTTGTATACCTGAAATTAATGTAATTTGACTGAGCGACTTCACTTTCACTTTTCACTTTCATGTGTTGGAGAAGGAAATGGCAACCCACTCCAGTGTTCTTGCCTGGAGAATCCCAGGGACAGGGGAGCCTGGTGGGCTGCCGTCTGTGGGGTCGCCCAGAGTCGGACACGACTGAAGTGACTTAGCAGCAGCAGTAGCAGCAGCATATATCAATTATATCTCAATAAAAAATTGAGAGGAAAGTACAGAGATTTCACATATGCACAGTATTTCCCATCATCAACATCCCTCACCAGAATAGGACATTCGTTACAGTCAACAAACCTACATTGATAGATGAGTCAATAGCAGCACTTCCTGTTTACTTCCTAAGTAAATATTGAAATAACTCAATTCTAGTATCTAAAGCTTTAACATACTCTACTTAGATAAAGAACATGGCATAAGTTTATTATTCTTAGGTGCTACAGTTTTAGGGAAATAACTAGAAACTGTACACAATATTCAAGTAATAATAGGAAGGTAAGCGAAATAGAAAGTTGAAAGATTTCATGGCAGACTTTTCCCTATAAAATTTCAAAGAAATGTCAAACATGTTAAACCATATAACCACTGATATGTGTACCGGTAAGTCTTTCAGACTTCAGTGATAGAATTAGAATTAGACAAGCTTCGTGATGTGGTTGTTCCGAATCTTCTTGGCGTTTATAAGAAATATCAGGTTCACAAAATGTCAGTTTCATTGTTATAAGAGCCAACCTTGATTAAGCCTATACTCTGATCCAAACATTGTTCATTCACCCATTCACTCATTCATTCATTCATTTGACAAGTGTTTGCTGAGAAGTCTATAGATGCTAGAAGTATTCTAAGTGCTGAGTCTGTAGTACTGAATCAGACAAAAAATTTCTTGGCTTCATGGGACCTTTCACCCAGTAAGAAAGACTGGTATTTATCTATAATGTTTGGGGAATTTTTTTGTAATGGGAACTGAAAGAAACATTATTTTTTGAACAATGAAGCTGTTACCTGCCAGAGCTTTTTTAATATGCTAGGTAATGCTACATTTATGCTGATGGGAATGATGGAAGAAATAAGAAAGAGAGAACAATTTCAGGTGCACACTTTGAAAGGGGAGGAATTAGAGCATATATCTGGCTCTAAAACTTACACCCTTTCCAGTCCACCACATTTAAAAAGATTTCAGCACTTGATACATATATCTTCATCCTCTCTGGCACCTTAGTCATGTACATATATATACACATGTACACACCCGCATACATATATACGTGTATATGTAAAGTACAGAATTGTTTAACATCGTATTCAAGAGGGATGCAGGCAACACACACAAAGGAGAATGAGCATATGGTAAAATTTGGGGCACATCACAGTGTGTGTTAGGGACACTCTCTGACAGAGACTGTAGGAAAAGCAGAGTCAGAAGAGGGCAGAGAAAGCACCGAAATAAATAAAAGGTGAGAAATAAATGGCAAAATCTCCCTAAAGCAGAGAAGTAATTTATTTACCAAAGTGAGAAGTGATATGTCTCGATTTATTTTTTTAATGTACTTTCAAAACATTTTTTGAAATGTTTTGAAACAGCTGTGCCAACTCAGAAAGGCACAGGTTAGTAAACTAAGCATGAATAAATACAAGAGACTTCAGGCACGGAGTAATTAAACAGATGAGTATATGACTCTTGCAATAGACATGTAGATATAACACACATTGCACATAACACATAGCATTTGAGTTTCTACATAGTCATATAAACATATTTGTTTTTTAAAGTCATCAAAATTCTATGGCTATGTTTATACTATTTAGAGGTGAAGGTGTAAGAAAATTCTTCATTTTCCAGGTAGTAAAGGGCAAGTACTCATCCGGATCCCTTGATACCAGGAAAGCTTTTTGCAAGATTAAATGGGATTAGCATCAATAGACCCGCAGGGTGTTTGGTTTTGAATTAAAATATAGAAACCTTATTAACAAAATTTACATTCCTGCCTTAACCTTAATCTAATTTTACTGGTATCATGGCCTCTAATAGACAGCAATTCTGCAGAATGGCATATGCCTTAAAACCTATCTTTGCCATCCTAATCAGAAGCTCTTGATCACTCTGGAGGAAAAGGAGATGTATGAATTTTAAACTGGTCATCACATTCAGTTTTTTTAAAATGTACTAGACATCAATATTTTATTCATGAAAACATTAAATATGATATTACTAGCAAAACATTTTGTGGTATCTTGAAATTTATTCTAAAATGGAGTTTTCTTTTGCCTTTTGCTGACGTATTGTTCCTTAGCTGTCTTAGCTTCTATTCCCCAAGACAAGTGACAGCAGTTTTATTCTCTACCAGGAACAATTTACCTGGACCCCCTGCATACAAGACCTTTACCCCAGGGAACTGCATTGATTGGCAATAGCCTTTGTGGGGAAGGCAGAGGGACCTTGGAGTTTCATCTTCTCCCACAGGAAATTGCTTTCACTCTCATTTATAGGGGCTGGGATGGAAAGGGTAGGGCTGCAAGGTGAAATATGGAAATAAATTATTTTGAGACATCCTCAATGATCCATGCTTAAATAGTCACTCAAAATTCTTCACTCATATTTAAATAATCAAACAAATGAAATAAAGCCAGGGAAGAAAATCATATTATTGAACTCAACATGCTCATTCACAGGTATTTAAGTAGTGCAGAACAATGCACCGACCATTATGGCCTCAAAGTTGATGACAATATATTCAATTTGCAATCCAGCTGCTGTAGATTCCAACTCAGAAAACATCTCATACAGAATATTTTTAAGCTTCACATATTGATCCATCTGGAATTTTCTACAGTAGCATCCTAACTTTTAAAGCTATGGAAAACAGTATTCTTGGCTTATTTATTCTCTAAGAAAGAGGTTAGTTTTCAGTATTCTATTCTTAATTTGTGGTAGAGACAGTCAATTCACCAAATCATTTTTCTCCCCACATATCTCAAAGTGGAGGTATATATGTGAATTCAAAAAGGAGCAATTTTGGAACACTATGCATGGCATACGACTTGCTCCTGAGGCAGGTCTGCCCACCGTCCTTTTCTCTTCTACCTGTTTTCTGTTTTGAACACATTAAGAGAAACAAAGCCTTCTGGGGAGGTGGATATTAACTTTTACTTCTTGCAATTTTTGGTAAGCAGATAAAGAAGACTGCTGTCCCAGGCACAGTTGCCATTAGCTTGCCTCTCTCTGATCCAGTCTTTCCTTTATTTTCTTTTTTCAAATACCTCTGGCCTAAGCTCAGTTTTTATCAGAGCCCTTTGCTGGGAGAGAAGGGAACATTTGCTAACCTATTATTAAAGAATCTTATTTCTTACTTTACTGTTAATTGTCATGTGTGATACCTTGGCAAGAACCCCAGAATGGGCAAAGAATAAATGGATTATGGTATCCTAACCTCCCCACCCCCCAAAAAAAGGACCAATTCTTTCTAAACAATTCTTTCAATTCTTTCTAAAGCATGAATACCATATGACGAAATCCTTTGGACGTGATACCATACAACACGTGACTCTCAATAGAAAATTTGGAAGATTTTTATGACTTTATTGTTATAATTATTAAAATGAAAAGCCTAACAATTGGGAGGTAAAGGATTCTGTTAACTTCAGTTCTGTCACAAATAGGCTTTGCCTCTAGCTAATACAAAGAGAGACTGTGAGATCATAGGAAAATTTGCTCTGAAAAGCTAAAGTAACTCCAGCTTACTGTGAAGTTACAGAAGATAGTTCTATCCAAGGAAAACAGGTGTAAGTCATTAATCTGAATAGCACATATAATTTTAAATGTTCTAGTAGTCACTTTTAAAGGGGAAAAATAAATAACATTAATTTTAATAAAAATTTTATTAACTTGATGTATCTAAATATTATCATTTCCACATATAGTCAAATACAAAAACTATTGAGATATTTGCATTTTTTTTATACTAGTGTTTTTGGTTTCTTCAAATAAACACCCAGGAGTAGAATTACAGGGTCATGTAGTAGTTCTATTTTTTATTTTTTGAGGACTCTGCACACTTTTCCAATTTTATCCCCACAAACAGCATTGAGGGGTCCCTTTTCTCCACATCCTCACCAACATTTATTTGTTGTCTTTTTGATGACAGCCATTCTGATGGGTGTGAGCTAATATCTCATTGATTTGCATTTCCTTCATGATTCATCATGTTGAACATCTTTTCATATGTCTGTTGGCCATATGTCTGTATGTCTTCTGTTGAAAAATGTCTATTCAGATTCTCTGCCCAATTTTTAATCTTTTTTTTTATGTTGAGTTGTATAAGTTCTTTGTATGTTTTGGATATAATCCCTTATCAGCTATATCATTTACAAATATCTTCTCTCATTTAGTAGATGGCTTTTTCTTTTCTTGATAATTTATTTTGCTGTGTGAAACCTTTTTTGTTTGATGTAGTTCTATTTATTTTTGCTTTTTTTCCCCTTGCCTGAGGAGACATATCCAAAAAATATTACTAAGACTGATGTCAAAAATCTTGCTGCATATGTTTTCTTCTATAAGTTTTATTGTTTCAGGACTTACATTTAGGTCTTTAGTCCATTCCAAACTTACTTTTGTGCATGGGGTGAGAGAGTGGTCCAGCTTAATTCTTCCACATGTAGCTCTCCAGTTTTCCCAATACCATTTATTGAAGTGACTGTCTTTTCTTTTATTTTATCTTTTTTTTAAATTTTATTTTATTTTTAAACTTTACATAATTGTATTAGTTTTGCCAAATATCAAAATGAATCCGCCACAGGTATACATGTGTTCTTCACTGTATATTCTTGCCCCCTTTGTCATACATTAATTGCCCATGTAAATGTGGGTTGATTTCTGCGATCTCTATTCTGTCTCACTGATCTATATGTCTGCTTTTGTACCAGTACCATACTGTTTTGATTACTGTAGCTTTGTAATATAGTTTGAAATCAGGAAGTGTGATACCTCCAGTTTTGTTCTTTTTTTCTCAAAATTGCCTTGGCTATTTGGGGTCTTTTGTGTTTCCACACAGATTTTAAAATCATTTGAAAAAGAGAATACTGGAGGGGGTTGCCATTTCCTACTCCAGGGGATCTTCCTGACCCAGGGATCAAACCCCACACCTCCTGCATCTCCCGCATTAGCCAGCAGATTCTTTACCACAGAGCCACCTGAGAAGCCCCAACTTCTAATTAAGCTACTTTAACCTGTAATTGAAGTTACCTTACTCTTTATTTTGAAAGACTTGACCTATAAGGCATCTGAAATGGTATTGTGTATGGAATAATCACCATTACTTGGTGTTGTAAAAAACTATTTCAACATTTTTAAATTTTGAGAAGCTTACAAAACAGAAATGAAAGCCACTTGAACTTTGTGAGAGATAGGTTAAAGCTTCTTCAGCATTTCCCAGAGCATCTTGCATCAGAGCCCAAACTGTGCAGAGAATTTCAAGTGCTGATCTACCTTAACATAACCCTAACCCTAACTCTACATGACATGGTCATGGAGTTAAAAAAAAAACACAAAGTATAGGTAATCCATTCTGCCATGATACTCATTTTCAATAAAATACTACTGTATTTGAAAAAAAAAATTAAGAATTATTTGTTCTAGGTATGTATTTTTAATCATCAACCAATAAATATATCAGAATAAACATCACCAACCCCACAAAGTATGAAGAACTCTACAAAATAATCATAAGTGCCTTGCATATCTTTGCACCTGTACTGAGATTCGTTAATGGCTGAAATTCATAGTTTTACATAATGCAAAGGGGGAGATTCATATGGGCTTAAATATAAAAAGTGCTTTAAATATTTTTGCCACATCATTTATTTATGCTAGAAAAAATACAGTTTTTCAATAGGAGATTTAAATTTCCAAACAATTTTTTTAAATTTATATTTCTAATCAGCCAACTGGAGCTAAATATGCAACTGCCTCAAGAAGCAGAGTTAACTTAGGATCAGGACTTTACCTTCCTTCCAGATAGAAGGATCTCAAATAGATAATTTCAGTTTCTCAGGAGGGACAATTTGGGATTTTAACAGATCATAAGTTCCACAAAATGTGGTGTTCTATGTCAGTCTCCCCTGCTGCCATCTCTCCATCCCAAACACACACATCAGATAATGGCTTACTCTATATTGACTCTAGTTTCATTCAAAGGTGAGAGTGATAAGAGGAAAAAAGTGGGAGCATAATTTTTTTAAAAGGAATATTGATATCATGCCACCATTATGTTCATTAGAAGACACAGCTAAAATATCAAGCCCCTCAAGACTAAATGAAATGGCTAAAGACATGTTTATCGATTTCTAAAGAAATGTTACTAAGACATGGAATAATAGCTCACCACCCTTGTAATTTAAAGGGTCTTGGCTCTTTCTAAAGCAGAGATAGATCCTCAGAAAATACAACAACATTAAAACTACCATATTTTGTGCTGTGGAAAATAGCTGAATTGGGGAAGGAGGAGAAAACCATTCAGATACTTAACATGAACCAAATCTATTCTTCATCCTTTCTCTTATTTTTGTCCTTTTATTTATTTTTAAAAATTGAAAATTGTAATTAATCACTTTAAAATCCAGTGTAGGACCATAATCATAATCCATCAACTTGGAATAACAGACAATGCATTTATGCATTAAAAGCTTTCTAAAAATACACACAGGTTAGGCAATAGAGAAACTCATATACATAGGAAATCACCATCCACTCTAGGGAATTAGAATTTTTTCTCAAATAAGAGAAATACATGCCATGATGTACTTTTGTTTTCTCTTTGGTTGACAATTGTCTCCATTTTCTGCAGATCCTAATGGTGAAATAATGGATCTTGCCAACCATTATGAGCTTCAATCTAGCTGGGGACCCATAACTTTTATTGTGGTCCATTATCTGGCCATTAGAGGCCACAAGTGTCCTCAGCACAATTGTGTAACATTTTGCTGAGGAAAAGGTATGGAAACTGTGGAGGCAGCAGGTTTTCTAGTATTTGAAGCTATGGAAACTCCAAAATCTCCTATATTGCAGCCATTCATTTTCCTCATGCTGAAAATTGCATAGTATAATGCCCCTTGGATAAGAATTCCTTATCCAGCCATGCCTGGAAACCAAGTATCCCACCCTGTACTGGCATGAAACATTCTAGTTTCCTTTTCTAGCAGTCCTAATGCTAAGAGAGTTTGTTACAGATAATTGGAAAACAATATGCTCTGATCATAAAGTATATTTACTCCACTAATCTTTTAAGAGAATGACTTGGGGTTCTCAAGAACAGCACTAACTGTACACAAAGTCTGCCCTAATATTGCATGACTGCTAAAGAGATAAGGGGAACTCAACTTTCGGTGAAGGCTCATGTCGGCGTGAACTTCCTTACTGAAAGAAAACTAGTACATCATTTCAGCTACTGTCCCTTTGTTAGCTATTGGCAGGCTGTTTGGTATACCCACTTATCATGAATATCATAGTAACTTTCTATTTCTATTATCCCTTGATCACTACCACACTCTGATTAACTTTAAAAGGAGCATAGCTCAAGATGCTACATGTATTTCCTGCTGACTATGACCCATCTTTTATCCAAAGGGTAGGGAGTTCAGACACTGTATTTCTTGAGCATAATATAGAGAGTATGGAGTCCAAAATATCCCAAGTGCTTTGTAAGTAATACAATAAATACTTCCCACTTTTCTCTTCATCCATCTCCCAAACCTCTAATAAGTTCTAAGAGCTTTAATGGCTGGTTATACTCAGCTTAATTCTTGCATCAAACCCTACATCTTCAATTAGCAGGAACATAGGTGGGAAATCTTTAGATTAAGCCCATTCTCTATAGCACCCTGACCTGAGGGCAAAGAGACCATTACTGTGACTCTCTAATGGTTTTCTCTTGCTGTCTAAGTCTAAAAGTCTGGAACCTTAATTAAGAAAGGGCCAACAGATCACTTCATAGTGTTCCCTATAGACAGTAATTTATGTGTTTACTGCCAATACCATCTAGTTGGCCAATGGCTATCAATAATATCTAATCAACAGGGCTTTTTAAGCACCTACTATGTACCAGACTCTGTTCTAAATGTCAGAGATGCTGTGTTAAATAAGACAGATGAAAATCTCTACTCTCAAAATGTTTTCTTCTAGTGAAGAAAAGCAGGGAAAAAAATAGATTCAGACAGGAAAATATCAGACCATTGTTATGAAGAGAACTGAAACATTCTACTGGAGGTGGCCACTTTACATTAGGTGCTTAGGAAGTCCTCCTGCTGCTGACATGTTGACATTTATTCTAAAAAGTAAGGTGTCATGAAAGATCCAGGGCTGAACATCCCATGCAGGAGGAAATTGGAAAGAAGACTCCAGGACTTCATAAGTTTAACGTCCTAGAGGAATGGAAAGAAGAGGCTGGAAAGGAGAGGCCAGACAAGAAGGCTGAGAAGGAGTTCCTCCTACTTAGCTAAGTAAAGGGCTTCCCAGGTGGCTCTAGTGGTAAAGAACCCACTTGCCAATACAGGAGACCTAAGAGACTTGGGTTCAATCCCTGGGTCGGGAAGGTCTCCTGGAGAAGGAAATGGCAACCCGCTCCAATATTCTTGCCTGGAGAATCCCTCGAACTAAAGAGCCTGATGTGCTACAGTTCAGAAGGTCACAAAGAGTCAGACATGACTGAAGCAACTTAACATAGAAACACAGGAGGAACACTAGGTGGGGTAGTTCCAGGTGAAGTTAGCCAGGAGGACAGGAGCCACAAATGGTTTGGATTCTGTGGCAACTAAGTGTAACTAAAGCCTTAAAGCTTTTCAAGCAGGGTTGAGATTTGTTAAAGATTATTTTCTAAGAAGAGGATTTTGGCCACCTTGTGGAGGATTGCTTATGTGGAAGGAGGTGAGTTAAGAGTGGGCATAAGGAGCCATTTAGGAGATCACTGCAATCATCTACTCTTTGTAGCTTGATCTAGTAGGGTAGGAGTGATGAAGGTGAAAAGAATTGTAGGGGTTTAGGATATACTTTAGCTGTAGAATTGAAAGGACTCGCTTGGGTTTTAGATGTGGATGTGGGGGAAAAAAACAAGAAGTTAATTATGAGTTGTCTTTAAAACTTGGAAATAGTTCTCTGAGACAAGAGGAAGAGGAGCTTAGGGTGTGAATCATATGCTCTTTAGGGCCACACTGAGTTTAAGTTGCCTCTTAGATGTGCTTATGAAGAAGTCAGGTAATAATTTGAATATATGATGCTGGAATTCAGGAGAGAGAACAGGGTTGGAAACAAAGACTTGGGGCTTTAAAAATTTAGAAGAGAAGAAATCCTAAGACCAAATTATCTCCATGCTATGCCCCCTGCCCCCATAACTAAGCTGCCAGACTATCTCTAGTACTTAATCACATTGCTGTCTTCTCTATTAGTCTATAAGTTCCCTTTAAAATTCTGTTTTAGCTTGTATCTCTTGTGGCTAGAATAGGACCTGAAATAAAGTGTCATGAAGGACACAAAATAGGGAAATTATTACACAAGGTTAGAATTTAGTAAATGTCATCAAAACGAGAAATGAAGTATTGTAAAGGATATTTTTTTAACTGCCCAAGAAAAATATATGGATTAAATTATGCCATCAAGAACCACCTTTATAATATTCTCTTTGAAAGTGAAAGTTGCTCAGTTGTGTCTGACTCTTTGTTGACCCCATGGATTATATACCCAACCAGGCTCCTCTGTCCATGGAATTCTCCAGGCATGAATACTGGATTGAGTAGCCATTCCCTTCTCCAGGGTATCTTTCCAACCCAGGGACTGAACCCAGGAGTCCTACAATGAAGGCAAATTCTTCACCATCTGAGCCACCAGGGAAGCCCTGATATTCTCTTTACTAGTTTGGTAAAACAATTTTTAAAAATCTGTAGCAAAGTATGTTGATCACTTTTTATGTCTAAGATGTGACCAAATACAAGAGATTACAGCTCAAAGGATAGGATGTATACATAAATCATCCCTACACAGGGATCATGTTATAAATATTCTTTAAGGGCTAGAAAAGTTCTGAAGAAGTAAACTGAAAGGGATTCACCCTGGATGAACCATGGAAGATTCAGAACAAAGGTGGCTTCTGAGCTTGATTTGGAAAGAACAGTGGGATGTTAAGGAAATTCAGTTCAGTTCAGTCGCTCAGTCATGTCCAAGCCTTTGCGACCTCAAGTACTGCAGCACTCCAGGCCTCCCTGTCCATCACCAACTCCCGGAATTTATTCAAACTCATGTCCATTGAGTCAGTGATGCCATCCAACCAGCTCATCTTCTGTAGTCCCTTTCTCCTCCCGCCTTCAATCTTTCCCAGCATCAGGGTCTTTTCAAATGAGTCAGTTCTTCACATTAGGTGGCCAAAGTATTGGAGTTTCAGCTTCAACATCAGTCCTCACAATGAATATTCAGTCCTTTAGGATGGACTGGTTGGATCTCCTGGCAGTCCAAGGGACTCTCAAGAGTCTTCTCCAACACCACAGTTCAAAAGCATCAATTATTCAGCACTCCGCTTTCTTTATAGTCCAAATCTTACATCCACACATGAATACTGGAAAAACCATAGCTTTGACGAGATGGACCTTTGTTGGTAAAGTAATGTCTCTGCTTTTTAATATGCTGTCTAGGTTGGTCATAACTTTTCTTCCAAGGAGCAAGCATCTTCTAATTTCATGGCTACAGTCACCATCTGCAGTGATTTTGGAGCCCCCCAAAATAAAGTCAGCCACTGTTTCCACTGTTTCCCCATCGATTTACCATGAAGTGATGGAACCAGATGCCATGATCTTAGTTTTCTGAATGTTAGGCTGTAAGCCAACTTTTCCACTCTCCTCTTTCACTTTCATCAAGAGGCTCTTTAGTTCTTCTTCACTTTCTGCCATAAGGGTGATGTCATCTGCATATCTGAAGTTATTGATATTTCTCCCGGCAATCTTGATTCCAGCTTGAGCTTCATCCTGCCCAGCATTTCTCATGATGTACTCTGCATACAAGTTAAATAAGCAGGGTGATGATATACAGCCTTGATGTACTCCTTTTCTGATTTGGAACTAGTCTGTTGTTCCATGTCCAGTTGCTTCCTGACCTGCATACAAATTTCTCAAGAGGCAGTTCAGGTGGTCTGGTATTCCCATCTCTTTAAGAATTTTCCATAGTTTATTGTGCTCCACACAGTCAAGGGCTTTGGCATAGTCAGTAAAGCAGAAATAGATGTTTTTTCTGGAACTCTCTTGCTTTTTCCATGATCCAGCGGATGTTGGCAATTTGATCTCTGGTTCCTCTTTTCTAAAACTAGCTTGAACATCTGGAAGTTCACGGTTTATATATTGTTGAAGCCTGGCTTGAAGAATTTTGAGCATTACTTTACTAGTGTGTGAGATGAGTGCAATTGTGAAGTAGTCTGAGCATTCTTTGGAATTGCTTTTTTCGGGATTGGAATGAAAACTGACCTTTCCCAGTCCTGTGGCCACTGCTGCATTTTCCAAATTTGCTGGCATATTGAATGCAGCACTTTCACAGCATCATCTTTCAGGATTTCAAATAGCTCAACTGAAATTCCATCACCTCCACTGGCTTTGTTCGTAGTGATGCTTCCTAAGGCCCACTTGACTTTGCATTCCAGGATGTCTCGCTCTAGGTGAGTGAGACTATACCATCATGATTATCTGGGTCATGGAGACCTTTTTTGTATAGTTCTTCTGTGGATTCTTGCCACCTCTTCTTAATATCTTCTGCTTCTATTAGGTCCATACCATTTCTGTCCTTTATTGAGCCCATCTTTGCATGAAATGTTCCCATGGTATCTCTAATTTTCTTGAAGAGATCTCTAGTCTTTCCCATTCTATTATTTTCCTCTATTTCTTTGCACTGATCACTGAGGAAAAGGAACTCTTCATTCAAATGGGTATTCAGAGGAGAGTTTATTTTTTAGGGCAGATTTAATAAGAAGGTCATAACCGAGCCCTGAAACCCTGTTTGGGAAGGCAGATGGTTGGCCATGACTGAATCACAACTCCTTCCCAGCCCATGTTAGTTAGGCATGGCAAGCTTTCTCATAGCACCCAGACCAAGCCTCAGAATTTTTCTCAACAAAACACTAACCCAATCCAACTGGTCAGAGACGGCCTGCGTGTAAAATTCTTGGCCAGAACTGTCATAAACATGAAGAAAGGAATGGAGAAAGCATTTCAGGCAGGAGCAAGAAATGCAAGTCAGAGGGGAGACAATAAAGTTCATAGCATCTTTTCAGGCTGGAAAGTAGAATCACATAGAAAGGTAGGAGAAAAGCTTAAAATGGTAGATACAGCTTGGATTTTTAAAAGCTGTTACATTGCCTCCAACATACTGACTTTTGATTTCTAGAATGCTATTATCCGATTGGACATTTGTATAATGGTGCATGGGTATACTCATTTTTATTCTTTATTTTCTGTTTATATTCTGCAAATTTGAATCTGTGTGTAAAGAAAAAACATACAGTATTTTAGAGGCTTCAGCCTCCTATTTCTGCATCTGTCTCTTCCTATAACGACAGCATGCCTGCATGCAATGACTAAAAATCTTCTCCCTCACATGAAGCCCAGCCCCCATTCATCACAGACTTCTGTGGTAAAAGGTATGAGTAAACTCATACTAAAATGTAAATGACTGATATATTTTAAAACATTCATATTCTCTGTTTCAAGGGTACTGACCTTTTCAAATAGAGAGCCAAAGGCCTTAAGCTACACAGAGTTTCTCAACTATGGCACTATTACATTTGAACCACATAAGTCATTGTTCAGGGAGCAGGCTATCCCATATATTGCAGAATGGTTGGCAGCATCCTTGGCCATCTACCAATTAGACACTAGTACCCCTCCTAGTCGTGACAATCAAAAATGCCTCCAGATATTGCCAGATACCCCCCAGGGAACAAAATTGTCCCCCCTAGAGAACCACTGAACTAAATAAATGGATCATCATAATATGAAACTTCTCATATTTAGATAGTCCTGAATCTCTTCACTAGGCAAACACTGAACCCCAACTATACAAACCATGCCTGCGTGCTTAGTCACTCAGTCCTGTCTGACTCTTTGCGACCTCATGGACTGCAGCCTGCCAGGCTCCTCTGTCCATGGAATTCTCCAGGCCAGAATACTGGAGTGGGTTGCCATGCCCTCCTCCAGGGGATCTTCCCAACCCAAGGATCAGACCTAGGTCTCCTGCATTGCCCACAGATTCTTTACCATCTGAGCCACCGGGGAAGCCCAACTATATAAACCAAAAGTCTAATTGGCTATCGAAGTACCAGTAGCCAGGGAAGCTTTAAAAACTAAATTGTTTCCTGTTGAAAGGGTTTCTTGGTATCGATTCAAATAGAAACAGACGTAAATTGGCGTTTGTACTGACATTCCATGCATTATCATTGGGTTAGCGTCTGGGAAGACAAGTTTTGCAAAACATTGTGGTAAAAGGTGCTTTGTGTGAATAAAGACAAATAGAGGGATTCAGGCAAAACACAAGGACTTTGTCAGTATCTCCCATGAGCCATAAATGGTCTGACATTCTGATATGACGAAGGTGAGCCTAGTACCATATATTTCAATGTGTTTGGGAAGAAGTTCCAACGATTTTGAACTTTCAGTAATATATTGGCTATTTTTTTAAAAAGTTCTAATACATATACTAAGAAGCTCTTTTTTTACTTTTTATCATTCTATTTTTATATTTTTAAGAGCTTGACACACATTCCCAATGGTTAATTAGTAGAATGAGACATGTCAGAAGGAAAAACAGTTTCGCTTGTGGCACTAGAATTTCATGCTGGTGAATATCTAAATTTCCTTATGTCAAATATCCCTAAAAACCAATGTAGGTATATTTAAGTTTTAGTTTCTGAATTATACTTAACACTATCTTAATTCTACCTCATATTGTCTGGGTATTGTAATAGAAATATTTGACAGCCCTAAATGAACACATACAAACAAGTCATTTTTATAAATTAGTTTATGAGTATACCATGACAGCCATTGACTAGTGAATATAATGTACCCTAAGCTCAGGGTTTTCTAGCCATGCCCAAACTAGAAGTGGAATTATAGCAGATTTCTATGCTTAAACTACAGATTGAAAACTGGCAGCCATCTTTCCTCCAGAAGCTTCAAATCTGGTTAGAGAGATTGGATACCATAAAAAAAAAAAACAACATTCCCACACTTTGGGATAGGTACTATAATAAGTGAAAGATATTGACTATGTGTACTAATGAATTCTAAATATTCCTTAGACGAGGCTCATTATTGTGGATTACTATGTTACATATTAAGTATTCCTTAGTATGGGCTAAGTATTATGGGTAAAGGAAAACTTGACTACTATCCAAACCTCATCAAGAAACAGTATTCCATGGTGATTAAAAGCATTGAGTCTAGGACCAGAGAGCCTGGATTCATAATCTAGTCTTACCCTTACTCACTGTGTGAGTTAAGGCATATTGCTTACATTCTCTGGGCCTCCTTTTTTTGTTTGTTTTTTAATCAGCACAAGTGTAATGAAGGTAGATGTGAGGAGATATGAAGATTTAATGAATTGATCCATGCAGTGTGCCTTTAACAATGGCTGGCCCATAGAAAGCACCACATAAGTGTTTGCTGCTGCTGCTGCTGCTAAGTTACTTCAGTTGTGTCCGACTCTGTGCGACCCCATAGAAGGCAGCCCACCAGGATCCTCCCTCTCTGGGATTCTCCAGGCAAGAACACCGGAGTGGGTTGCCATTTCCCTCTCCAATGCATGAAAGTGAAAAGTGAAAGCAAAGTCGCTCAGTCATGTCCGACTCTTCGCAACCCCATGGACTGCAGCCCACCAGGCTCCTCCGACCATGGGATTTTCCAGGCAAGAGTACTATTATTCATTAAAAAGAAAACCATATGGATTCCTGAGAGGCCATCTAGTAAAGAATGCTCACCTTGGAATCTGATCTGGGTCAGAACACTAGGTTCACCACCTACTAGCAAGACTCTGGACAAGTCATATGACCTTTATAAGCCTCAGTTTCCTCACCTATAAAATGGGATAATAATTACACTTACTTGTTAGAGTTATTTGAGAAACAAAAATAATAACACATGCTTGGCAATCTGCCTGTTACAGTATTCAATAAATGTTACTTATTAATGCTTACATGTATATTAAAAACAGTAAAAAAAAAAAAAAAGCAGAAGGAATTTGCCTTCAACAGTCATTTCAAAAAGTCCTTATTTAGTGCCTGCTTTGTTCCAGGACACTGGGAATACAAAAGTGAACAAGACATGGTTACTATCCCAAGGAAGTCTAGGTTCTGGTTAACTTTCCCAAACTTCTAATGAAAATGTTAGTTGCTCAGTCATGTCCAATTCTTTGTGACACCATGGCCTGTCCATGGAATTCTCCAGGCAAGAATACTAGAGCGGGTTGCCATTCCCTTCTCCAGGGGATCTTCCCGACTTGGGGATTGAACCCAAGTGTCCTGCATTGCAGGCAGATTCTTTATCATCTGAGCTGCCAGGGAAGCCCAGAACCTCTAATAAAGTTCCTTAAGATTGACAGAGACCATTTTCACGTGTCTATTCTGTTAATTTATACGGAGTTCCATCAGTAATCTCTAGTCTGTTTATGGTTCTCCTTTGGGCTTCTAGTGCTTCTATTCAGTCATTTGCTCCTTTATTCCTGCCACTGATATTTATTGAACACTTCCTTGGGTCAGTCATGGTGCTGGGTCAGGAAGTACGACAGGGACTAGGGCAAACATAGCCTTGAAAAGTAGGGAGATTAAAATCCAGGGGAAAGTGTGATTGAGCGGATGCGTGCAGGCAAAATAAGAGACTACCGGAAGGAAAGGGAAACATTAGCAGTAGGAATATAAATTTGGTTAATAATTAATAGTAAAGAGAGAATGCTGAAACACTGTTTCTATCCTTGATAACTTAGAGCCAACACAATACAATGATTGCTGAAATGCACCATTAAAATACAGCATTTCTACAATAAGGCTACTGACACAGCTTTCAGTCAAGACTCTGCAAACATAACATTTGGGAGTCAGAATGGCTTCATTCTAGTTCTATGATAAGAAAACCAGATTAGAAGTCAGAATGCCTGAGTTCTAATCCTGCCTCTGCTATTAATTCATTGTGACCTTGGACAAGCTTGTGGTCTCTGGCATACATCTTTGTTTCGCATCTTCACTTAAGGATAATGACACTTGGACTTTCTATTTCACAGGACTGTAGAAAAGGCTCCAGGTAGCTGATTCATAACACTGTCTTAAAGACACAATAACTATCCCTTCCCCCTGGCAACCATGAGCTTGTTTTCTAAGTCTATGAATCTCTTTCTGTTTTGTATGTTCATTTGTGTCATTTCTTTTTAGATTCCACATATAAGGGGTGTCATATGATATTTCTTCTACTCTGTCTGACTTACTTCACTCAATATGACACTTTTTGGGTCCATCCATGTTGCTGCAAATGGCCTTATTTAAGGACTTTGGGAAGGTCATGTACACACTGCTATATTTAGAAAGGATAACCAACAAGGACCAACTGTACAGTACATGGAACTCTGCTCAGTGTTCTGTGCCAGCCTGGATGGGAGGGGGGTTTGGGGAAGGATGGATACATATATATATATATGGCACGAGCCTGGATGGGAGGCGGGTTTGGGGAAGGATGGATACATGTATATATATATATATATGGCTGAGTCCCTTCACTGTTACCTGACACTATCACAACATTGTTAACTGGCTATACCCCAATGCAAAATGTTTCTGGTGTTAAAAAAATAAGTAAACAAAAATAAAATTAAAAAGGAAAACACAATAGACACTAAAGGTATCAAGATTTTTTTTAATTTAAAAAGTTATAATAAGGGATTCTCTGAGAGAAATTGCAAAGGTATTCCTTTTTTTAAAAAAGTTTTTCAACTTTCAATTAAAAGTCATGAATCAGCTGTTCATGATCAAAGTGATACTTGAATTGGTGACGGTTCTGGGTATTGTGGCAGGGCCAGCATTGTGGGAAGGGACACTTTCCGTGCCAGATAGGGGTTGTGTTTTCTTTTAAGTGGAAGAAGGCAGCAGTAGCTTCATCATCCCAACTCAAGGCTGGCTTTCACGATGCCCAGCAGTATTAGCAATCTCCTTTTCTTCCCTTCTCTGAATGTTGAGTGTTCTGAGATGAAAAACTAACAAGCGCCTGTCAAATCTGAAGCCTCAGCTTTGCTGACAGAAGGTCCAGTGGACTTTCTTATCAAGAGAGCCTTTATCAGGAAACGGGAATTCTCTCTCTCTCAGAAAAGAAACCGCACTCATCAGAATCTCTGGACCCTTGACTTAGAGGGCATGCTGTCTCCGATGAAGGTCTTTTGATCATGGGGCTTTTTTATTCAGATTTGACTTCACATTATGGTTAATCAATACCTCACAACTGTCCAAGCCCCCAGTCAGACACACGTCTCTCCATCAGGCAGGGAGGCCCCCTAATTGAAGAAAAGTCAGAGACCTGGGTACCAAGCCCTCAGGCCATAGTCCGGCGCCCACTCTCTCTTTTCATAGCATTCCAGAGATGGTGGAAATAAAATTTAGAGACATGACAGGCACAGCCAAGGAGGATCAATTCCTGTCACTTGCCACCAGTGTTTTCTGCTTCCCTAGGTCTTCAGAGGGTGTTTTTCTTTCATAGCTTAGGGGAACTTAACCTTTTAAAAAATGGGAAGATGTTTTCTTCATGAATTTTAAATTATTTTTTATCTCCTATGTCTAGTATTGTTGATTAAATTAAAATGATTATTTGCTTTCTTCCCCCCATACCAGATTTTGTTGAGTCATAGCTGGGGGAAATGTGAATCAGAGTCCTGGTATTTGTGGCTACAGACTGAAGAAGGCATATTAGTAATGACTTGTCCAATAATGCATCTAAGAAAAATAGCACATACTCATGACCTCAGTATTGAACAGGAAGTAGAGACAAATTTCTCTTCCTAAATTTGTCACTTATATTAACCAAGCTAGTTATTTATCCAGAGTTGATTAAATGAGGTAAAATATCTTGGTGGAAATTTAAAATATCTGGCCATTATTTCCAGTTCTTTATTCATATCTACATGCTATGGATACAGAAAATACCTGCAGAAGTGAGGTTTTGTTTTTCGTTTTTTCATTGATTGTGGAGTAACCTTCAAACATGGCTAATTTTTTAATAATTTAACCAGAAGATAAATATGATTTTGAAAGCTTTGTAAGACATTTACATAAACATTCCTGGATTGTCAATAAAAGTCTATGATTTTATTGCACTTTTTCATGACCAGTAAACAAAATATTTTTGAATACTAATGTTCTTCATGAATGCCTTTACACATACATGAGGGTCTTTTTTCTCTTCAACCTTAAAACTACTACTACCAGAGTAAAAAAATTAGTCATCCTGCCAATCAATATATGGTATGGGTTCAGTTGAGACGGTTTAGCTATTTCCCATCCCCTCTGCAATATACCAACTTACATATGAAATTGACTAAATTGTTTGCGTATTGGGTAAGTATAGAGCCCATTCTTTCATATTATCACATATTAATATGTGAAATTTTACTCACACTAAGCAACTTGTCCTCTGAAAGACAGATCTGCACCTGAAACCATCATATCAATGTTAATCAGCTGTGCTCCAACACAAAATAAAAAATTAAAAACACACACATACAAATAGCCTAGAAAAACAGAGAGAAAAAGATTTAGGGGGCCGAAGGAAATTAGCCAGAATATTTAAGGAATTAAATATGTAGATTTAGAGGTTCTGTGATTATGTGGAATTATCCTTACCCCAAAATTTTGAGCTCGGAAATCTTTCTACACCACTCCACACATCCTCGCTTTAGTTAGAACAGTGTGCTGAATGAAATCTTTTTTTTCTTTGATGAATCATGAAAGACTTCAGCATCCTTTGAGCCTAGGGATCATTATTTTTAACATCAGTTCTCCCTGAACAAAAATGTGGGTATAAAGTTCTGGAAAATTTAGTAGCATGGATATCAATTCACAGGAAATATTTCAAAATTTTTTAAAAATTAAACCCCTGTTGTCCACTTTTGTAGTCCATTTATTTTCCTCTGCCTCTTTCTCCTAAATTGAGTGCAAAAATGTCAGTTGAGTGAGGTTTCTGGTTAACTCGGAGTTTATCAATCTAGAGCTTTCTGTGCTATGTGTCTATATTTTAGCCAACATTTATATGAGCTGAGCAATTTTTATAAATTGAAAAAACTGTATAGAACCCAACTAACTTCAAAGAAACCTGACTGTATGTTGAACAAAACACCTTCTGGGGAATGGAGTGCTCACTGGCATAAGATACCTGACCTGTGTGCCCTGTTCCAATGATTCACAGAAGATATCCATACTTAATAGGAACCCTTCTTCTTGAAGTCTTGGAATAGGTCATCTGCCTCCTCTGGGTTTAGAAAAGATCAGTATATTCTAACTCAAGTACCTGGCATTCCTCTCTTACAGAAATTTCTGTGTGTTCTTTAATTTTGGGAATTGTGCCTCTGAAAAGAGTTCAAGGCCTTTGATAATGAAGTGTTAACACTCGTCCCTTCCCTGTGGTGTGATGTGGATAGTCTCCTAGTTAGCTCTAGAATTTGGAAGATTGGGGGCACAGTATTGGAAACTCTGATTATACCTGTCTATCTTTTCAATAAGATTCCATTAATTGCATTCCATTTTTTCTGCTTTGATATCTCATTAAACTCTTATAAATGATCATGCAGTGACCTTGAAGACTATGCATAATACATGAAAGTAAACCTGCAGTAAAATGTATTCTTTCACTCCTGACTGGCTACATCCCATGCTTCTTTTCTTCCCCCAAGTGACTCCAACTGGGAGAAAGAGCTTGGCTAACTGAGCCAAGGTATGCAGGGCTATGCTTGTCTCCCAGCCCAGCATCTTTCTTAGTCATGACAGGTGCAATATGTTAATGGCTTCTGTTCGGATGAGATGGCCTGGTTACTACTTAGGGCACCCGGCTAATTAACATAGGATGGCAACAACAGGTGCAAACGTCATTTTACAGCAGCTTCATGTACATGCAAAGACAGCTAGCAGCCCAGAAGCAAGCCAAGAAATGTTAACTTGAGTCAGCAACCTTGCAATCTCTCCCAACAGATCTTCTTTAATGCCCGTGATTAAAGGATTCACAGGCTACTGTTGCTTTTTTTTTTTTTTTTATCCTTTCAAGGATGGTATTTCTGAATATATGGGGATGTCTTCATAAGCTTTTAAAAGTTGTGTTTCAACAAAATGCACTTCTGTGGCAAATCAAGTAAAATGCACAAGGTCTGTATTTATGAAGCTTTCCTTATTGAATAAAAGTTCCACTGAGCCACATTTACTGCACTGAGCACCTTCTGAAATGGACATGGTTTTGCACAGAGTGAAATTATACCATTTGGCATGGGATGATTTTCCCAGTGGATGTATCGCATTTTTAAAATGTGTATGCTTATTTAGAGGTTGGTTCTTTCGAACCATATTTTTCTTACATTTCTTACAAAAGAAAGAGCCATATCTTTCTTAAAAAAGGAACCGTAAGAAGTTCCTTTCAGTTAAGGCAGTACTGCCTATGTTCAATTTAATGATGAAATGGGTCTTTCTTTACCCCACAAAAGGGGCCACTCACATACTGACATCTTAAATAGGTAACAAAATAATCATTACTTCCCTAAAACATAATTTATACCAAAGATTTAGCTTACTTTTAATAAGGATCACTAATATACTACACAAATTGTCCCCAAGGAGGAGGTTTGTTAATTTTCTTTAACAACAGGAGTTCTATAAGATTGATACTATGCAATTTCTAGGGCTTTGATATTTACTATGCAATCCCAGGGCTTCCCTGGTTGCTCAGAGGGTAAAGAATCCGCCTACAATGCAGGAGACCTGAGTTTGATGCCTGGATTGGGAAGATCCTCTGGAGGAGGAAATGGCAACCCAGTCCAGTATTCTCGCCTAGAGAATTCCATGAACAGAGGAGCCTGGTGGGCTATAGTCCATGGGGTCACAAATTCTCAGACATGACTGAGCAACTAACACACACATGCTATCCTAGAACACTGGAGATTTATTTTTAAAAGTGATGAACTCCTAATAATAACACAAAAACATCCTGTGGATTGAATTAGCTACCTTAGTCCACCACTCACTAGCTGTGGAACCTTAGCCACATTGCTTCCTCCCTGAGCCTCAGTTTCCATATCAATAAAATGGGAGTGTTGGAAATACTTCAGGCGTTGTGAAATCGCAATTTGCATTTTGTTTGTAACCTTTAGCCGTACTAAATAGCTTGCAATTATCTTTACAATGCAAATTTTGGAGCTACTTTGAGGCTTGGCTTATGTCAGATTTATCTTTTTATTTTGAATACTTAGCACAGTGCCACAGCATAATAGGCTATAAAAATGCATTGTGCATGGATCTGTAATTAACTATGTCATGTGTGCATGCTAAGTCACTTTAGTCATGTCCAACTCTATGACCTCATGGACTGTAGCCCCTCAGGCTCCTCTGTCCATGGGATTCTCCAGACAAGAATACTGGAGTGGGTTGCCATTTCCTTCTCCAATGTTAGTGGTTCTCAAACTTCTCATCTCAGAACCCAAAGGGCTTTCATTTTATATTGTTATGTACAGTACTGAAAAATAAAACTGAATATTTTCTAAAATATTAACTTATTAAGTCATTTAAAATAATGATAATAAACCCATTTTATGGTAACCCTAGTGAAACTCTTAAAGAAATTATATTTTTCAAACTAAGAACTATAAGAATAGCATTCTCAACTTTTTTTCATATCTCTTTAACTCTGTCTTAATAAAAATGAGCTGGATTTTTATGTGTTTCTTCAGACATATTGTTTGAAGATTTCACAAAACTTGAATAATATGTCTCAGGTGTATTTTAAGGAGCCCAGAAGGATAAACGAAAGCAAGTGATACAAATTATGATCTATATCACAGAGCAGAGAGAGTCAAACCCAGTGCTTTCATGATTCCAGAACCTCACTATTTTAAAAAATCAATTAATACCTTTGTGAAGAATATTACATAGTATTTAAGAATATGGAGTTTCATGTTGAATGTGATTGGCTTTAAATCTTGTGTCCAGCACCATGTGACCTGGATAACCAACTTAACCTTCTAGTTATGCTTTTCTCTTTGGGATAGTAGGCATAATAATCTCTGTCTCAAAGTATTACCATGAAATTAACTATGATCATGCAAGCCAAGTATTGAACTCAGTGTCTGGGATGGAGTAAACCTCAGTGAATGTTGCTGTTTAGAGGGGGAAGGGACAGTGGGACCTTCCTAGCAAGGATATTCATTCATTTATAACCTTTATAATACACTAGAACCTTGTCAAGTCATGACTTCTAAAAAAGTTCAGTCTAAATACACAGAGAAAATATAAACACATCCCCAAAATCCCATTTTTCTTGTGACTTTCAAAAGGTATTAAGGAGAACTCCATTCATAATCACCTTGGTAATCTTCTCTTGTCTTTTATTTTTCCTAGCCACTTTTTTTGCCTTACATAGCCTGTAATGGCTTCCCAGGTAAGCACTGGTGGTAAAGAACCCACCTGCCAATACAGGAGACATGAGAGATGCTAGTTCAACCCCTGGGTTAGGAAGATCCCCTGGAAGAGGACATGGAAACATACTCCAGTACTCTTGCCTGGAGAATCCGTTGACAGAGCAGCCTGGTGGGCTACAGTCCATGTGGTTGCAGAACTGGACGCAACTGAAGCAACTTAGCACATACACACACTTCCTATAATATCCCAACCACACTCCACACCACACTCTGTATCCACCCAGCCTCTGACCCTCTCCATCATTTCTGGTCTACTGACTTTTCTTTTAGATCCTTTCCTCGACCTCCAACCTCTTAGATCCACCCATGTTCTGCTTTGGGTTCTAAACGATAGGATCCACTGTGGCCAAGACAGACCTCTGTGGAAGAGCCCACCTTCAGGAGGTGGGCAAAGAGAAGAGGTGGGAGCAGAGTAGTGGTATCAGGGTGGAATGGGAAGAAACAATGAAATCTGAGAACATTGCCATGTTTGATAACTTTACAGTGTCCCAACTTCATGCCACTGATATTTATTGCACGGCTTCTACATGTTTATTGCTGTGCTAGATGCTAGAACAAAGCAGATTCCATTGCTCAAGAAATTGTAATAGGAGATAAACTAGTAATCTGAGAACTCAATGAGCTCTCTTCACAATTTATGTAAGCGCTTTTCTGAGTTTTTTCCTTTAAGTCTCTTGACTTAAAGAATACTTCATAGACACTAATATTTTCAATTGTCCTTTTGTTTGACATGCTCAAGATTTTTATATCTTAGGCAATGCTCTGGATAAGATGTGGGATGACAGAGAGGTATGTCTTGCTTTTGTAAAGAAGGAGGATGATTGTAAGAGGGAAGTGATAAAGGAAAAACTAGTAGGACTTTGGGCCATAGGGCTAATTTTATTGGGGCTTTCCAGGTGGTGTTAGTGGTAAAGAACCCACCTGCCAATGCAGGAGATATAAGAGAGGAGGGCTCAATCCCTGGGTTGGGACGATGCCCTGGAGAAGGGCATGGCAACACACTCCAGTATTCTTGCCTGGAGAATCCCTTGACAGAGGAGCCTGGTAGGCTAGTAGTCAATGGGGTTGCAAAGAGTCTGACGTGACTGAAGCAACTTGTCAGGCTGGCAGGCAGGCAGGCTAACCTTATTAGGAGCACCTACGTGCTGCTGCTGCTGCTAAGTCGCTTTAGTCATGTCCGACTCTAAGCAACCCCATAGACGGCAGCCCACCAGGCTCCCCCATCCCTGGGATTCTCCAGGCAAGAACACTGGAGTGGGTTGCCATTTCCTTCTCCAATGCATGAAAGTGAAAAGTGAAGGGAAGTCGCTCAGTTGTGTCCAACTCTTAGCGACCCCATGGACTACAGCCTACCAGGCTCCTCCGTCCATGGGATTTTCCAGGCAAGAGTACTGGAGTGGGGTGCCATTGCCTTCTCTGACCTACGTGCTACTTCTGCTCATATCCTGGGCTTCCTCACAGGATGGAGGCCTCAGGGTGTTCGATGTTGTATGGTGGGTCAGGGCTCCAAAAGTGAGTGTCCCCGCTAGCAAGGAAGAGCTTTTAGGACTGAGCCTCAGAAATCAGTGTCACTTAAATCACATGCTACCAGTTATAAGCAAATCAAAAGCCTGCCCAGATCCAGGAAATGGAGAACATTTTATCATTTACTGAATGAGTAGTAGTAAGGTTCTAGAAGTGTGTGCAGGACAGGAAGTTACTGTAGCTATGCACCTGCCCACCCCCAGGCTGACCCCTAACACCAACCTCCACCTCAGTGAGTATGACCATAGGGAGACCTTCAGCCACAGGCATGCCAGCCAACCCCCACCCCACCCCTCTGCAGCTGCTGGTGGGCCCTGATCTCTGGAAAATGCAGTTTTCCCCATGGATTCAAAAAATAAAAATAAAAATCAGTGACAATAATATGGGAAAATTTTGAACCATTATTCGTCATACTATAAAACAATTCCAGTCAATTTATTTAGATTTTCACTGTTAAATTGGCTGTTTGGTACCTTGCTGCTGCTGCTAAGTCACTTCAGTCGTGTCGGACTCTGTGCGACCCCATAAACGGCAGCCACCAGGCTCCCCCATCCCTGGGATTCTCCAGGCAAAAACACTGGAGTGGGTTGCCATTTCCTTCTCCAATGCATGAAAGTGAAAAGTGAAAGTGAAGTCGCTCAGTTGTGTCCGACTCTTAGCGACCCCATGGACTGCAGCCTACCAGGCTCCTCCATCCATGGGATTTTCTAGGCAAAGTACTGGAGTGGTACCTTGAAGATCCAGTAAAACATCGCTTTTCCCTTTTGTAAAACATTTGTTTTTATTTGAAAAGAAGTTGTAAGTTGAATGCTGACAAGAAACCATGTAATGAAGAAGTAGAAATTCCTACATGATGCTTCAGGATAGCTTGGCTAAGAAAATTACGTTGTGAAAATACAAACTGAAAACTGCAGTTTTTAGAATTTGTGTCTGTATCATGAAAGTGAGATTCAGACCTAAGAGTCTGTAAGCAGAAACATACACTACCATATGTAAAATAGATAGCCAATGGGAATGTGCTGTATGACTCAGGGAACTCAAATGGGGGCTCTGTAACAACCTAGAGGGGTGGGATGGGGAGAGATGTGTGAGGGAGGCTCAAGAGGGCAGGGACATAGATATACCTATGGCTGATTCTTGTTGATGTATGGCAGAAACCAACACAATAGTGCAAAGCAATTCTCCTTCAATTAAAAATAAATAAATTTAATTTTTTAAAGTCTGCAAGCAGGGCCAGCTATAAAGCATCCTAGGACCATGAAGGTCATCCACAGTCACCTCCTCAGCCATGGCTGGAAGATTTCAGACTGAAAGAAACCCCTAGATTTCTCAAGAAATACGTGCAAGTACAGAAATATGTGTAAGTAAGTATGCCTATAAGACATAAGTATTAGAATATGGCACAAATAAAACAGTAAATAGGCCCCTAAAATATTAAAATATCGTGTATCCTCTGAGAGGAAGCTTGGCTGTGCATAATTTTGCTAATTTTTGTAATCTTCTCATTTTTGGATATTATTTGGCATTATAACCAAAACGTTCAGGTCCCATATTTGGTTTTTATAATTATATAACATTTAATGGGATGATTTAAGAGGAGATTGAAAAACTTATTCTACACTTCAAACCATAAAGTGTGAAAGTGTTATTCGCTCAGTCGTGTCTGACTCTTTGCGACCCCATGGACTGTACCCTGCCAGGGTCCTCTGTCCATGGGATTTCCCAGGCAAGAATATTGGAGTAGGCAGCCATTCCCTACTCTGGGAGATCTTCCCAACCCAGGTCCCCTGTACTGAAGGCAGATTCTTCACTGTCTGAGCCACCCTGCATTGCAGTAAACTTTTGAATAAATACTCCAGAGCCAAAAGTCAGCTTATACCATATCCTACACAATGTTGTTCTTTAAAGCATTCTGCAACACCAGATCCTAAATGTGTACATATATATATAATTATATTTCCTATATTTTATAACTATATACAATTCATGAGCCTAGGCAAGGACTCATAATTTCATTAACTAAATATCCCTCCTCTGCTGAGTGAAGCTTTCTCAGAAATCCATGCAGCATTTACAGGGCTTTTAACACCAAAAAGCCAAAAACCCTGGATGGCCTGCTAATACGGAGCACATATTATTTTCATGCACTTCCATTTGCGTGTGCAAATACCCATATTTGCTCATGGAAATTGCACAGGCAAGCAGATAATAATTTAGGAAAAGGACGACCCTATTCAGCATGCACCGGTACGTGAAGAAACACATACTTGCAGCACATGAAGCTGGCCCAATCTATGGGCAGTTCACAATGGGAAAAAAAAAATTAATGTTCTTGTCTGGATGGTGAGTGACTTGACAAATAATGAGGATGCACTTAAAGGAGAGTGCTAGAAGTTAGCATTATTTCACAGTAATTTTATACTCATTTTGCTCTTATAATCCACTATCATTTTTCAGGTTGAAAAAAAAAAAAAAACAAGGCTGAATATAAGAATAAACTACTCTGTTGCCTTCTCTTTAATTTCCAGTGTCAGTTTCCACGGTTGTTTTTTCTCTGTTGCTGCCTCTTGTGAATACATGCATGTGAATAACTCCCTTTGTGGCTCAATTGAAATATATCTGGCCATGTGAAAACAGCTTGTCTTGCTTTTGTCGTCTTAATTACCTTTGCTAATTCTGCCTGCTTTTTTTTTCCCCTCCTACTTCACCATCCACTTTCTTCCTTATCAAAATGGTGGCCTATTTTTCTCATTGTATCATTCAATAAGGACACTCAATAAGTACTAATAACCCAAAGAGCACGGCTCTTTCCTGCCAGTAGCTCAGGTCTCTGCAAAGCCCCTCATCTCCATGTATTTCAGGGTATCTTCAATTGGCTCACAAACTATGGTTACAATCCTGCAGTACCTGCTGGCTTCATCTTTTCAGCATGCAAAAAGGCAATGAAGTGCGTGTATCTCTATCCACCAAGCACCATGCTCTCTGGACACCACCGCTGTCTCTGGGCATTGCTGTACCCACATACACACCCCAGCCTCCTACCACAGCTAACACTTCATTCTTTGTTGGTTAAAAAAATGTTAAAAATCAGTCTCTTGTCAAACTTGTCTTGTAGTTAATATGTTACAATATAGCAGCTTAATACCTAATTACTGTGTGAATGACTTCAGCCCGTTTTACTGGTAAACATTTAAAAATGTAACAGGGTAATTTGTGCTGTATAATCTTTCTTTCTTTTCACCTGAAGCATGTTCAGCATGGGTCGGAGGTTAATGAGAGTATAGATGAACATACGCAGTGAGGTTAATGTCAGCCTTGGAATCTGACCATACGCCCTTTTGTAGCTTATTTCTCCTACTTCTGCAGTGGGGTTGTGGAGAATCCTAACTTTAATCCATCATAAAATTGATTATGATAAAAATCTGTCCCATCTTTAGTTTGTTCTCTAAAATCCCACAAGATATTTAGTTTAGTTTAACCAAACTACTTCCCTTGCATTCCCCAGAGTTGACGGTAGACAGTCTTCCTTAATACATCACTAAGATATAGTAATGCTAACTTAATATTGAATGAATAAATGAATGGAAATGTCCTGTTTCAAGATCAGACCATTTCTTCATGAAATCTAGTCCAAATTCATTTAACCAAATCCCCTAGTCTTTTTATTTCTCTTGAGTGATTTCTTTGGTACCTGAGTCATGTGTTAATATTGACTGTGAAAATAACATATAATGACTCCTTTATTATTTTTCTGGAAGTCTTCTAAAGGGATTTCTTATTATAATTTTTCCAACAGCCCTCTTTGCAGGCCCCTTCATTCATCTGTCAATCCTCTCAGCATCATCCTTAGCTAGAAGACCAGTCACTGTCCTATCTCTTCTCACATGTTGAAGAAATCCTTGTTCAAAAAGAACATACCCTATGTTTCCATTTATCCTCATAGCTTCGTGTCATAATCATGTCATGTTCAAAATATCAGCTAATATATAGATATTCTTGAAATAGAGAAATATAAAAATGATTAAATCATTTTATTAATACACTTAACATTCTCTGATCCTTTTTTCTAAATTAGAAAAGTCACAGAAAAATTTTCCAAAAATATTGTTTTAATCTTCTTTAATTATAACTGGCATCAACCAAAATAATTAATTTTAAATCATTTTTTAATATTTATCATGTAAGTTTGGTTGTCTGTCCTTCAAAGTGAATGTAAAATGTCACACTTTTTCCCCCCAGGAATTTTCCAACAATTTTCCAACAATAATCCCAGAAGAAAAAGCATATTTCTGACTAGTAAGAGTTACTTTGCTGCCCACAAAATTGCTTACCTTACAGCTAGTTAACACTCTGCTTAATCAGCTTAATATTTGTTTAGAGTCATAGGCATCACACCTGGTTTGCTAGTCACATAAAAAGAATTATTCCCAACACATCTTATTTAGTATAAATTATGGTAAATCATTGTTAAAAGTAAGAAAAAAAGGATGAAGCAATTCAGTATCCACAAACCTAGGAAATGGTCTCCCTTTCCCCATCCCCACCCCCAAATGCACATTCACACATATACCCCAGCCTTGGCCTGCAAGCTCATGACATATGCTCTGAAGCTTATCTTTGAACCATAGATTTAAAATTTTCTGCTTTCATTCAGTGCTGCAAAATGTGTGACTGGTGAGCTACATCAGAGATATGGAGATTTTTAGAAACTTCTCTTGTCTAAATTGACTCATTCTTTGAATAAAAACTTATTGAATGATTACTATGGTTGAGATGATAGGGATACAGCAATGAACCAAATAATCATCCACTCTCATGGAGTGCAATTTTAAAGGAAAGAGACTAGGAGGAAGGTATCCGAGATAGAGATGTTTAAAGAACAAAAAATATGACAAGCACAGGTGCTGGGGTTGGCAAAGAAATAGACTAAGCAATTTGACTGGTCAAATTCATGGCTCCCTTCATGGCGAAGGAGATAAGGTTGAAAAACCTCTGAGGAGCGAGTTCACCAACAATACAGCATTTAATGTGTATATAGCCTTAGGAACTGACTGCTTCTGCAGAGTGGAAGGATATTAAAGAGATTCTGCCTTCACCCAGCTTTCTTCTTTAAGGTCTGAAAAGCACCAAATTTGAAGTCAACTCTTAGGACTTAAAGTAAAAGTTTTAGTTGCTCAGTCGGGTCCAACTCTTTGTGACCCCATGGATGGTAGCCCACCAGGCTTCTCTGTACATGGAATTCTTCAGGCAAGAATACTGAAGTGAGTAGCCTTTCCCTTCTCCAAGAGATCTTCCTGATCCAGGGATGGAATCTGGATCTCCTGGATTTCAAGCAAATTCTTTACTGTCTGAGCCACAATATTGCCTCTAAAGCCTTCTTGTTTAAAAAGGGGGCAGGAGTTCTTCATTCTACCATAACAATGTAAAATCACTGAATAGTAAAGGACTGTTTGGACATATTTATCAAAAGTCTTAAAAGACTGCTGCTAAGAGTTCACCAGGACTCATATATCTGCAAAAATCCAGATGTATAAGAATGTTTGCCATTGCTGTGTTTGTCTCAGCAAAGGAGAGAAAATAGCCAAATCCCACTAACAGAACACTGACCATATCAAATTGACACCATGATTACATTTTCATGTGGCCATGAAAAAACATGACTTGAATCTATGTATTCTAAACTTTAAGAAATTTCAAGATACCTTTGTATTTAGTTTTACAGAATAAAAGTACAGAATAGTGTGTATACATCTATGTATAAAAAGAGAAGCATATGTTGCTTGTATAGACCATTTCCAGAGGGTGACCGAAGAAATTTTTAACTGTGGTTGCCTACAGGGAGAACCAGGAGTGTCAGTGCAAGGGGAACTTATCTTTCATTACGTATTATTTGAGGTTTTACAATGGGCATTCATTTCTTCTTTTTAATCATAAAAAAGAAGCTAGGTCAAAAAGTGTCTAAATCAATCATAGTCTATTCATAAAATGGAATAGTTTTTCAGCCACAAAGAATAATGTTATGGAAATATATATATTGACATGAAAACTCTTTAAGTATTATTTAAATGGAAGAAAGCAAGAAATATATGTACAAATGTATATGTGTGGCGATTATCGGGTGGAAAGATTATGAACACTTACATTCTCCTAGGCATGATTCAGAGAAGGCAATGGCACCCCACTCCAGTACTCTTGCCTGGAAAATCCCATGGATGGAGGAGCCTGGTAGGCTGCAGTCCATGAGGTCGCTAAGAGTCGGACACGACTGAGCGACTTCACTTTGACTTTTCACTTTCCTGCATTGGAGAAGGAAATGGCAACCCACTCCAGTGTTCTTGCCTGGAGAATCCCAGGGACGGGGGAGCCTGGTGGGCTGCGGTCTATGGGGTCGCACAGAGTCGGACACGACTGAAGCAACTTAGCGGCAGCAGCAACAGCAGGCATGATTACTGTGTTTTCTCCACTTTCTATAAAAAGGAATTTTCATAGACATTTGATTAATGAAGGTTAAAAAGGAGAGTGTGGTGTAATAACATCTCCCATTAGTGAGACTGAATCAATGAATACATCTGATGAATTTGATTCTGGGATCAAGTAACATTTGGATAACAGATGTCTCAGGATTCCAAGGAGGGGGGATAAAGACAGACAAGGGGTAACCAAGTATTGTTGATGAACACGGGCACACCCCAAGGTGGGAACTTAGAGTGAGAGAGCCTGAACCACAGAGCCATTCCAGGTCACCAGCAGCCCTAGTCGGAATTTCAATACAAAGGTCACCAAGAGGAAGGGGAGCCCTAGGAGGGTTTTGTTTAATTCAGTTAAACTTGGGAAACTATATTGTGTAAGTTTGAGGTGTACAGGAAATTAACTTTTTCAGATTAATATTTATTGGCATGTAGTTGCTTTACAGTGCTGTGTTAGCTTTTACTGTACAGCAAAGTGAATCAGCCAAATGTATATATATCTTCCCTCTTTTTTACATTTCCTTCTCCTCAGTGCACCACAGAGCACTGAGTAGAGTTCTCTGTGATATACAGTAGGTTCTCATTTAGTTATCTACATATAGTATTAATATCAATAGTGTATATATGTTAATCCCAGTCTCGCAATTCCTCCCACCACCACCCTTTCCCCCTTGGTATCCATACATTTGTTCTCTATATCTGTGCCTCTAATGCCTCTAATTACAAATAAGACCATTTTTCTATTTGCATTAATATACAATATGATGTATTATACAATATTAATATGTACAATATTAATGTTATACAATATAAATTCTATATTAATATGCAATATTATTTGTATTGTTAATATACAATAATAATATACAATATTAATTGTATATTAATATGTCACTGTGTGCATTAGTATACAATATTTTTTTCTCTTTCTGACTTACTTCCCTCGATATGACACTCTCCAGGTCCATCCACATCTCTACAAATAACCCAATGTTGTTCTTTTTTATGGCTGAATAATATTCCACTGTATGTATGTACCACATCTTCTTTATCCATTCCTCTATTGACGGACATTTAGTGCTGCAATGAACACTAGGGTGCATGTGTCTTTTAGAATTATGATTTTCTCTGGGTATATACCCAGTAATACCATTGCTGGGTCTTATAGTAGATGTATTTTTTTTTAAAGAAACCTCCATACTGTTCTCCATAGTGGTTGTATCAATTTACACTCCAACTAACAATGCCTGAGGGTTCCCTTTTCTCCACACCCTCTCCAGCATTCATTGTTTGTAGATGTTTTGATGATGGTCATTCTGATGAGAGTGAGGTGATACCTCATTCTAGTTTTGATAACATATTGATTTGACTCCCGTCTATTTCACTATGATTGCTGAAGTAGCAATGACTAACATCTCTGCTGCTGCTGCTGCTAAGTCGCTTCAGTCGTGTCCCACTCTGTGCGACATAGACGACAGCCACCAGGCTCCCCGTCCCTGGGAATCTCCAGGCAAGAACACGGGAGTGGGTTGCCATTTCCTTCTCCAATGCGTGAAAGTGAAAAGTGAAAGTGAAGTCGCTCAGTCGTGTCTGTGGAGTGGGGTGCCATTGCCTTCTCTGGACTAACATCTCTACCGGTCACATAATTATCGTTCCTTATAGTGTTGGGAACACTTAAAATCTAGTCTTATAGCCAAGTTTATTATTTATAAAACAGTTTTGTTGTAGGGTTTTTAAAGTACTCAGTGAGTTTGTGCCTTCCTAGCTCCTAGTGTTAGTCGCTTAGTTGTGTCTGACTCTGCGACCCCATGGACTATAGTCCACCAGACTCCTTTGTCCATGGAATTCTCCAGGCAAGAATTTTGGAATGGGTAGTCATTTCCTTCTCCAGGGGACCTTCCTGACCCAGGGATCAAAACCAGGTCTCCTGCATTGCAGGCACACTCTTTACCCTCTGAGCCACCAGGAGAGTCCCAAGTTTGTGCTTTGGTGGCAGTGAAGTAGTTAAGTCGTGTCCAACTCTTGTGACCCCATAGACTGTAACAGGCCACACTCCTCTGTTCATGGGGCTTTCCAGGCAAGGATACTGGAGTGGGTTGCCATTTTCTTCTCCAAGGGGTCTTCCCAACCCAGGGATCAAACCCATTTCTCTTACATTGCAGGCAGATTCTTTACTGACTGAGCTACCAGGGAATTCCTAAGTTTGTGCCTTGGCTGGCTTCAAATATCACCTAGCCTGAGAAACATGGAAAGAATCCAGCCTTTGCTTTCTTTATCCTTACCTGGAGCTTCAGCTGACCTGTAGCTTTACCTAAAATAAGATGTCTCATTCAAGTTGTTCTACAATCACCACATAAGTGGCATTTTATTTTCTTTATCATCTGATATTTTCTAAGGGCAAAAGTGAAGTAACAAACTTAGTTTTTGGCCTGAGAAAACACAAAGAACTATTTTCCTTAAAAATTATCTTACTAAGAGGGATGCAGGAAGGAATAGTCAGGAAGTTTGGGATGGGCATGTTCACACTGCTATATTTAAAACAGATAACCAACAAGGACCTACTGTATAGCACAGGGAATTCTGCTCAATGTTATGTGGCAGCCTGGATGGGAGGGGAGTTTGGGTGAGAAGAGATACATGTATATGGCTGAGGCCCTTTACTGGTTATCTGAACTATCACAACATGTTAATCAGCTATACTCCAATACAAAATAAAAACATTTTTTTAAAAAGTTATCTTGCCTGGCAGATACTTACATCCAAGTTCCAGCAAATCTACTCAAACCTGTTGTTCGGAGAATCATAAAACTTAAATAAGTTGGATTTGTTCTGTGTGTGTTTTATCCCTCAACCAACTTTCAAAATTGTTTTATTTCTTCTCCCTCTTTTAATCTTTAAGGGGTAAGAAAGATATAAGATCCCTTAAGTGTACTATTTAGGTCTTTCTCCTGTCTCATAAAAAGCTCATAAGTCAAAATAGAAACAAACATGCTCCATATTTTCCACATTCGTCCACTCTCAGAAATATTTACTGAGTATTCAGACTGTGTACAGAGCTCACTCATCCAGGCACGGTAAGAAAAATAGTAGAATTATCCCCTTCCACAATGCACTCAAAGAAAAAAACAAGCAAAACCACCTGCTCCACAATTTCAGGCAAAAGAAACCCCTGAAACACTATCAGACACTATCAAATGCACCCTGTGTGTGTTTTCATGTGTTATCAATCTAAGTAGATTAATGGATAAAGAAACTGTGATATATGAAATACTATTCAACCATTGATGCTTGAACTGTGGTGTTGGAGAAGACTCTTGAGAGTCCCTTGGACTGCAAGGAGATCCAACCAGTCCATTCTAAAGGAGATCAGTCCTGGGTGTTCTTTGGAAGGAATGATGCTAAAGCTGAAACTCCAGTACTTTGGCCACCTCATGCGAAGAGTTGACTCATTGGAAAAGACTCTGATGCTGGGAAGGATTGGGGGCAAGAGAAGGGGACGACAGAGGATGAGATGGCTGGATGGCATCGCTAACTTGATGGACGTGAGTCTGAGTGAACTCTGGGAGTTGGTGATGGACAGGGAAGCCTGGCGGGCTGCAATTCATGGGGTCGGACACAACTGAGCGACTGAACTGAACTGAACTGATTCAACCATTTAAAAAAAAAGGAAATACCATCTGTGATAACATGAATGGACCTTGAGAACATTATGCTAAATGAACTAAATCAGAGACACCAAAAACTATATGATCTCTTTTACATGTGGAATCTTAAAATAGAAATAAAAACAAAACAAAACCAAGCTCACAGATATACAGAACAGGTTGACAGTTACAAGAAGCAGGAGGAGTAGGAGTAGGAGAAATGGGTAAAAATTTTTGTGTGTTTGTTTTTAGTTTAAATAAATTGAATAAAAAATTTGAAAAAAGATAAGTGATAATACAAAGAGTTAGCAAAGATGTAAAGCAATAAGAATTCCCATACACTGCTAATGGGAATGTAAATTCATAAACTAACTTTAGTGAATAATTTGCCATTATCTACCTCATGCGAAGAGTTGACTCATTGGAAAAGACTCTGATGCTGGGAGGGATTGGGGGCAGGAGGAGAAGGGGACGACAGAAGATGAGATGGCTGGATGGCATCACTGACTCGATGGACGTGAGTCTGAGTGAACTCTGGGAGTTGGTGATGGACAGGGAGGTCTTGTGTGCTGCGATTCATAGGGTCTCAAAGAGTCAGACACAACTGAGCGACTGAACTGAACTAGAGATGAAGATCTGCATATTATTTAAACTATTGGTTTCATTTCTACATATTTTCCTAACAGAAATATATGCCATGTGCACCAAGAGACATATAAAGGAATGATTATAGTAATATTATTCATAATAAATCCTAATTGAAAAAATGTTTATTAACATTAGAATGGATAATTAAACTGAAATATATCAATACAATTGGTTAATATGCAGTAATAGAAATTAATGAACTACAGCTCTCAGCAATAAGATATAATTATCTCACAAACATAACATTGACTGAAAGAAACAAGATGCAAAATATATATATACACTATGATTCCAATTATATAAACTTCAAAAACAAATCTACATGGTGGTGACAGAATTCAGGATACTGTTTATCTTTGAGGAAAAGGAAGAGTATACCCAAGGAAACCTGACTTGAAAGAGACACATGGGCCCAATGTTCATCACAGCACTGTTTATGATAGCTAGGACATGGAAGCAACCTAGATGTCAGTCGGCAGATGAATGGATAAGGAAGTTGTGATACAAATACACAATGAAATATTACTCAGCTATAAAAAAGAACACATTTGAGTCAGTTCTAATAAGGTGGATGAAACTAGAGCCTAGTATACAGAGTGAAGTAAGTCAGAAAGAGAAAGACAATACTATATATTAACACATATATATGGAATTTAGAAGATGGTATGGATGATCCTACATGCGGGGCAGCAAAGGAGACACAGATGTAACGAACAGACTTTTGGACTACGTGGGGGAAGGAGAGGGTGGGATGATTTGAGAGAATAACATTGAAACATATACATTACCATATCTAAAACAGATGACCAGTGCGAGTTTGATGCATGAAGCAGGGCACCCAAAGCCGGTGCTCTGGGACAAGGTAGACAGATAGGGTGAGTAGGGAGGTGGGAGGGGGTTCAGTATCAGGGGAGATATGTACCCCTATGGCCGATTCATGTTGTTCAGTTCAGTTCACTTCAGTTCAGTCGCTCAGTCATGTCCGACTCTTCGCTACCCCATCACAGCACGCCAGGCCACCCTGTCCATCACCAACTCCCGGAGTTCACTCAGACTCACGTCCATCGAGTCAGTGATGCCATCCAGCCATCTCGTCCTCTGTTGTCCCCTTCTCCTCCTGCCCCCAATCCCTCCCAGCATCAGAGTCTTTTCCAATGAGTCAACTCTTCGCATGAGGTGGCCAAAGTACTGGAGTTTCAGCTTCAGCATCATTCCCTCCAAAGAAATCCCAGGGCTGATCTTCAGAATGGACTGGTTGGATCTCCTTGCAGTCCAAGGGACTCTCAAGAGTCTTCTCCAACACCACAGTTCAAAAGCATCAATTCTTCGGCGCTCAGCCTTCTTCACAGTCCAACTCTCACATCCATACATGACTACAGGAAAAACCATAGCCTTGACTAGACAGATTTTTGTTGGCCAAGTAATGTCTCTGCTTTTGAATATGCTATCTAGGTTGGTCATAACTTTCCTTCCAAGGAGTAAGTGTCTTTTAATTTCATGGCTGCAGTCACCATCTGCAGTGATTTTGGAGCCCAGAAAAATAAAGTCTGACACTGTTTCTACTGTTTCCCCATCTATTTCCCATGAAGTGATGGGACCGGATGCCATGATCTTTGTTTTCTGAATCCTGAGCTTTAAGCCAACTTTTTCACTCTCCACTTTCACTTTCATCAAGAGGCTCTTTTGTTCCTCTTCACTTTCTGCCATAAGGGTGGTATCATCTGCATATCTGAGGTTATTGATATTTCTCCTGGCAATCTTGATTTCAGATTGTGTTTCTTCCAGCCCAGCATTTCTCATGATGTACTCTGCATATAAGTTAAATAAGTAGGGTGACAACATACAGCCTTGACATACTCCTTTTCCTATTTGGAACCAGTCTGTTGTTCCATGTCCAGTTCTAACTGTTGCTTCCTGACCTGCATACAGATTTCTCAAGAGGCAGGTCAGGTGGTCTGGTATCCACATCTCTTTCAGAATTTCCCACAGCTTATTGTGATCCACACAGTCAAAGGCTTTGGCATAGTCAATAAAGCAGAAATAGATGTTTTTCTGGAACTCTCTTGCTTTTTCCATGATCCAGCGGATGTTGGCAATTTGATCTCTAGTTCCTCTGCCTTTTCTAAAACCAGCGAACATCAGGAAGTTCACGGTTCACGTATTGCTGAAGCCTGGCTTGGAGAATTTTGAGCATTACTTTACTAGCATGTGAGACGAGTGCAATTGTGCAGTAGTTTGAGCAATCTTTGGCATTGCCTTTCTTTGGGATTGGAATGAAAACTGAACTTTTCCAGTCCTGTGGCCACTGCTGAGTTTTCCAAATTTGCTGGCATATTGAGTGCAGCACTTTCACAGCATCACCTTTCAGGATTTGAAAGAGCTCAACTGGAATTCCATCACCTCCACTAGCTTTGTTCGTAGTGATGCTTTCTAAGGCCCCCTTGACTTCACATTCCAGGATGTCTGGCTCTAGGTCAGTGATCACACCATCATGATTATCTGGGTCGTGAAGATCTTTTTGTACAGTTCTTCTGTGTATTCTTGCCAGAAAGAATACACAGAAAGAATGAAGGGATGGAGCCAAAGCAAAAACAATACCCAGCTGTGGATGTGACTGGTGATAGAAGCAAGGTCCAATGCTGTAAAGAGCAATATTGCATAAGAACCTGGAATGTCAGGTCCATGAGTCAAGGCAAATTGGAAGTGGTCAAACAAGAGATGGCAAGAGTGAATGTAGTCATTCTAGGAATCAGCGAACTAAAATGGACTGGAATGGGTGAACTTAACTCAGATGACCATCATATCTACTACTGCGGGCAGGAATTCCTCAGAAGAAATGGAGTGGCCATCATGGTCAACAAAAGAGTCCGAAATGCAGTACCTGGATGCAATCTCAAAAACGACTGAATGATCTCTGTTTGTTTCCAAGGCAAACCATTCACTATCACAGTAATCCAAGTCTATGCCCCAACCAGTAACGCTGAAGAAGCTGAAGTTGAATGGTTCTATGAAGACCTACAAGACCTTTTAGAACTAACACCCAAAAAAGATGTCCTTTTCATTATAGGGGACTGGAATGCAAAAGTAGGAAGTCAAGAAACACCTGGAGTAACAGGCAAATTTGGCCTTGAAATATGGAATGAAGCAGGGCAAAGACTAATAGAGTTTTGCCAAGAAAATGCACTGGTCATAGCAAACGCCCTCTTCCAACAACACAAGAGAAGACTCTACACATGGACATCACCAGATGGTCAACACCAAAATCAGATCGATTATATTCTTTGCAGCCAAAGATGGAGAAGCTCTATACAGTCAACAAAAACAAAACCAGGAGCTGACTGTGGCTCAGATCATGAAGTCCTTATTAACAAATTCAGACTGAAATTGAAGAAAGTAGGGAAAACCACTAGACCATTCAGGTATGACCTAAATCAAATCCCTTATGATTATACAGTGGAAGTGAGAAATAGATTTAAGGGCCTAGATCTGATAGAGTGCCTGATGAACTATGGAATGAGGTTTGTGACATTGTACAGAAGACAGGGATCAAGACCATCCCCATGGAAAAGAAATGCAAAAAAGCAAAATGGCTGTCTTGGGAGGCCTTACAAATAGCTGTAAAAAGAAGAGAAGCAAAAAGCAAAGGAGAAAAGGAAAGATATAAGCATCTGAATGCAGAGTTCCAAAGAATAGTAAGAAGAGATAAGAAAGCCTTCCTCAGTGATCAATGCAAAGAAATAGAGGAAAACAAAGAATGAGAAAGACTAGAGATCTCTTCAAGAAAATTAGAGATACCAAGGGGACATTTCATGCAAAGATGGGCTTGATAAAGGACAGAAATGGTATGGACTTAACAGAAGCAGAAGATATTAAGAAGAGGTGGCAAGAATACACAGAAGAACTGTACAAAAAAGATTCATGTTGAGGTATGGCCAAAAACGATCACAATATTGTAAAGTAATTATCCTCCAAATAAAATAAATAAATTAAGTTGAAAAAGAAAAAGACAAGGACGAATATAATGATTAGGAAGAGGCCTGAAAGGAGGTTCTGGATGCTGGCAAAGTTTTATTTCTTGATCTTCTGAAAAGTTATAAAGGTGATTGCCTTAGGATAACATGTATAGGTTTGTACACTATGAACTTGAAAACAATTTAGAAACAAAAAAGAAAATATAAAAAAAAGTCAAGCAGAAATGAAAAAATAGAAAAAATTAATATAATCTTAGAATTTTTAAAAATTCTCATTGAAATTTGTTTTAAAATACAAAACATGAGATAGCATCTAGACAGAACATAACTGACTGCAAGATATTATGAAAATTAATACACCATAGACCAAAAAAACAACCCTTAAATACTCAAAGAGAATAGAGAGACTTCAACATATGCCTAATAAGCATATGTCTAACGAGCAACATATGTCTAATAAGAAGAATAAAATGGTAGAAAAAACATTAAAGAAATATAGTCAAGAATTTTTTAAAATTGAAATATCTGACTCCTAGGATGAATAAAAATCACTCCATAACTAAGCATATGATAGAAAAATCACAGAATATCAAGATAAGGATAAAATCTTAAAAATTACCAGATAGAAAAGACAACCTACCAATAAAAGAACAATTATACAGTAGATTTCCCTTTAGCAACAATGTATGCTAGAATACAATGCATGCATGCTAAGTTGCTTCAGTCGTGCCTGTCTCTTCACAACCCCATGGACTGTAGCCATCCAGACTCTTCTGTCCATGGAATTCTCCAGGCAAGAATACTGGTGTGGGTTGCCATTTCCTTCCGCATAGAATACAATGGCATTTCTCAAATTTCCAAGAGAAAAATAAGTCAACCTGCAGTTTTAAATCCAGATAACTTATCACAGCCAACACAATAAAAACATCTTCAGATATCAAAGACTGAGTTCACCACTCACAGGCTCTCAGAAACAAAATTATTAAAGAATATATATATATATATATATATATATATATATATATATATTTCTCCAAAACTATCAGTCTCCCAAAGACCTTCACTTCCTATCCTTTCCTATTATTTTTGAATCATGTTGTCTACCAAGCAAAGAATTCTCTTTCCAAAACTCTTGATATATTTACCTTCTTTTCCTTCTCCTGAATCACTCCAAATAATTACCAAATCTGAATGAATACCTTTTTTTTTCTCTTTGCTATTGCACCTAAGGGCTTCCCTGCTGGTTCAGACGGTAAAGAATTCATATGCAATGCAGGAGACCTGGGTTTGATCCCTGGGTCAGGAAGATCCACTGGAGGAGAATTGGCAACCCCCTCCAGTAGTCTTGCCTGGAAAATTCCATGGACAGAGGAGCCAGGCGGGCTTGAGTCCCTGAGGTCGCAGAGTTGGACACGACTGAGCAATTAACGGACACACACACACAGTGCCTAAACTATGGGTGCTGTTGAAAAAAAAATAGAAGAGAGGAAACAAAAGAAAAGGAAAAGAAATCCACTGATTTTGAGCCACCTAAATTACACTCAACTAGGGTCTTTATGTCTGCCGAACATTTCATTTACTTACATCCAATCATCTCCACTTTACATTCATCATGTTAGTTATTCCAATCTTCTTGTTCTTTCCTCAAGCCCTTCATTTTTATTCTTTATTGTTAGTAAAATTGCTTTCACTTCTCAAGGGGAAAAATATATATATACCACCTCAAACTTGGACTTCCCTGATGGCTCAGCAGTAAAGAATCTGCCTTCAATGCAGGAGACACAGGAGATATGGGTTCAATCCCTGGGTTGGAAAGAATCCCCTGGAGTAGGAAGTGGCAACCCAATCCAGTATTGTTGCCTGGAGAATCCCATGGACTAAGGAGCCTGGCAGACTACAGTCCATGGAGATTCAAAAAGCCAGACACAACCGAGTGACTAAGCATTGACTCAAATTTATCTTTTACTGTGAGGCCAAAATCAAAATGAATGCAGTTGAAAGTGTGTCTCTCTGTTATAGAAGTCACATACTAAGCTCTTTAAGCCCTTAGTAGGAAAGTGTTTATAAGTGTTTATAGCGGCAATGCTCTATACATCATCATCATCAAATAACTGTAGCAATAATACAATAATTTTATTTAGAAACAAAGAACTTCCACAAATATTCTCATTCTTGTTAGTTCAGGTTTATTATCTCCAGTCATCATACAGGGCATGATTTTCCTAAAATCACAGTTATCTATATGCAGAACGGAGCCCAGAACCCATGTCCTCCATTTCCAGATCCAGTCCTTTGTTCTATACTGACAGCATATGCCAAGATACTATTGTTTTATCCAATTCCTTCAGAACAGAATAATCTTGCAGGTAGTGTATTTAAATTGTAATGTTAAAAATATTATTAAAAAAAATTTTTACATTACTATATTAAACATTTCTCTTAATAAAGCTATCAGTCAGATGAAAAAATAGGGGCAAAGAGCTACTTATCAGCTATACAGGTACAAAACTTGCCTGGCAATGCAGGAGATGTGGGCTTGATCCCTGGGTAGGGAAGGCTCCCTAGAGAGGGAAATGTCAATCCACTCCAGTATTCTTGCCTGGAGAACACCATGGGCAGAGAAACCCAGGGGGCTACAGTCCATGGGGTCACAAAAGAGTGGGACACAACTTAGTGACTAAATGAAAACAACTGTATATTTGGCTATCCTTTTTCTCCCCAGTGAAACCCTTCCTCCTACTCAATGTCACTTGTTATCATTGATGTCAAAAGCTATGTTTGCTCATTTACAAGAAAGTAATTTCAGGTTTACTAGTCAAACGCAGAACTCTTTTTTTCTAAAATTCAGTCATAATGCTATACCAATCCTCCTAGCAAAAATACTCAAATGCTGGTAAACTCAAAGAAAACACTTCATTTTTTATTATCTCCTGCTATAAATAAACAGAAAATTAAAATTCTTCAAACTAGATTCCATCGCTGGGTTCTTGACTCCCACTGAAATCAATGAGAGACTGTATGTGCATTTATAAAAGATATTTAGCTTTTTTAATTTAGAGGGAATAGAGAGAATTTTAAAAAAGACTTTTGGAGCAAAATCAAAAGAAATAATTTGTTCAATTAGTTATAGTTTATCAGCAAAATAAAAAGCTTATATGGCTCATAAAGTTGTTGGTCTGCTTCTAGTTGATAAACTGGAAAACTGGAGTTAGGAACAAAACCAAACACTGAATTATGAGAAAGGACTGCACTGGGAGAAAGGGATGCTGCTTTGTGGCTATAAAGACCTGGTGACAAATCCTGAGCTTTGCATAGTTGACATTCGCTCAAAATAACACAGAATGTGGTAGGGTTAGGATTCAGACTCAACCAGTTCACCTCACCTGCTGTGGTCTGAACTCAGAGTTCAAGGACTGGTTGCCCAGGTGCCAAAACTGACTCATAGCATATTTCATTATGCCTTTATAGCATTCTGGGCTTCCCTGGTGGCTCAGAGGTTAAAGCGTCTGCCTGGAATGCGGGAGACCAGGGTTCGATCCCTGGGTCAGGAAGATCCCCTGGAGAAGGCAATGGCAACCCACTCCAGTACTCTTGCCTGGAGAGTCGCATGGACGGAGGAACCTGGCAAGCTACAGTTCATGGGGTCACAAAGAATCAGACACGACTGAACGACTTCACTTTCACTTTCACTTTATAGCATTCTAAAATTAAAACATTTTATTAAAGGTCTGGTTTGTGAAACATTTCTAATTGGTGAAAAATGGGAAATTCAAGAAATAGTTAGCTGACATAATGTGGCAGTGGATGCCTGGGGTAGAATAGTGGCTGCCCCTTTAGATAAAGCGTGTGCTCCCTGACCCCCAGGACTCCACACTGCACGACACCTGTCTGCTTCATTGACCATCATCACCTGCCAGGCTCCCAAAGGTCTTGGGGACCAAGACTCTGAACACTCCCTCTTAGCAAGGTCTGTCATCTTTCTGAGTCTCATTGACACGATCTCATGAGATGGGAATATCAAGGCTACCATATACTGCCATGAGGAACAGGCCCAAAAGTGTACATAAAGCACTGGGTAAATAAACCATAACAATTATCATCACATTTTTATTAGTAAAGGCATGAAAACTAAGTGAAAGGAATCAACTTTAGGCATCTTGAAAAAAAATTATTTATGCTGATAGCAGCCAATTAGTGTAAGTTGAAAATGTGTTGATCTAAAACTAACTTGCTACCAGATAAACAAATAAAATCCAAGCAAACAAAAAATCTCAAATATTTTTTGAGCAGGTTCTATGTGTAAAGCATCTTATCACACAACCCCCTAAAGAAAGTTTAAACTAGGAGGCAGAGGCAGATATGCAAATAGCTAATTCTAGATAACTGGCTACAGAAGTGCAAAAAAAACATACTATTCATGCTTTTATTTATACCTAACCTTTCTATAAAAAGTATATACATAGAAGGCCATCAGGCTGAAGTAAATAGCTAGAATATCAGAGAAAGCAGTTGAAGCCAGAAGTGGGTGTCACCTACAGCCATTTGGTTCAGGATGTTCAGGGACCCAAAGCTGACAGAGAAGCACAATCCAGTATAAGTTCCAAAGTGTCCATAAGAATAGGAACTTACTAGTAGCTCAGGAAGAAGCATAACTTTTCTGATACTAAGCTCCAAGAAAAATATACTCTCACAATCACGCTTTTAATAAGAACTGGATATTGGAGAGGCTGCATTTATGATTTCCAGCAAAACCTCAGATTGCTATCTCAGGGGTCAGTTAACTTTTTTTACAAGGACCAGGTGGTAAATATTTCAGTCTTTGTGGGCTATATGGCTTCTCTTGCTACTATTCAACTCTGACATTATAATGGGAAAGCAGTCAAGGGCAATATGTAAACAAACGTGAGGGCTGTGTTTCAATAAAACATAATTTACAAAAACAAGCAGCAGGATGGGTTTGGCTCATAAGCTGTAGTTTACCAGCCTGTGGTCTATGTTGTTAATTAACAGCAGAGTTGTCAATTTCAAAGATATTGTTTGAGAGTTATATTAGTGAAAAAAATAAGCTGTTTTTAAGCAATTGATTGTTTCGTAGAGCTGAACACCTACTCTCCTTGGCTTAGAGCAGAGTAGAAGTGGATCAAAACTTATTTAAACATGAAATCTGGTCCTTCTTGCCTTAAGCAGATATGTTGGCTGTCTACAACCTTGCAAGGAGTGACTGAGATCTCATGGTTCAGAAATGATAATGCCAGTTCCAAAGAGAACTATGAAACCAATTTAATAATTGGCCCTGGACACATGTTCTGGAGTGGCAGAGCATCACTGGAAGAGGAGTTCTCAGTTTTCGTGACAGTGAAAATCACTCAATCCTGTCTGACTCTTTGCAACCCCATGGACTATACAGTCCATGGAATTCTCTAGGCTAGAATACTGGAGTAGGTAGCATCTCCCTTCTCCAGGGGATCTTCCCAACCCAGAGATCGAACACAGGTCTCCCGCATTGCAGGCAGATTCTTTATCAGCTGAGCCAACAGGGAAGCCAGAACACTTTTCCAGAACATTTTCCAAAAAGTTCTGAGGAAATTGGAGATCTTAAAAAGTAAGGATTTTGTTGGTGGTGTTTTGTTCCTATACTGGGCAGTGACTAAAAACGCTCTTCACTTCTATGATCAATCTCTGCATATTTAGAGTCAAGAGTTTGGTAATTTCAGAATGTCATGCTAGGCCATCTCAATCAGAAAGAATCATCTTCTCTAGTCTTTTTGCCAAATGAAAATTCAAGAAATTCTACATATGAAAGTGATCATTCCAGCACCAGGCACTTAGTAGAAAGTTTGTTGAATTTGAATCTGTATCTTCAGAGAGAGGCAAAATTAATTTCAGCTCAACAATTACTGAAATATGCAGAGAATAGAGTAATCAATAGAGTTTAGAGAAGTCAGGGAAGGCTTCACTGAGGACGTTCCATTTGACTGAAGTCTTAATGGAATCAGACACGCACCAAATCAACAAAGCTGTCTGTCTACCCTGACAGACAGGTCCCTGTCAACAACACATATGAGAAAGCTTAAAGTCTAAGTTAGGATGGAAAAAGAGTGAACATTGTTAGTAGGCACTCCACTAACTATGGAGTTAGTGAGGGGCAGCAGGTACAAGCAAAGGCATGTGGTATAAGGAAGCATGGAAGGTTCTAGAACAGAAGGCACTCTATTTTGATGTGAAGAGGCTATGAGAGGCAAGGCTGGAAAGGTAAGTAGATGCTATGGAGTTAAAAGAAATGTTGAGGCAGAGTCACACCACTAGTGAGGGCCTCCATCTCAGAGCTAAGATTCTATAGGAGACTTATCTGTGAAAATGGATCAGACAATCCCCAAGGTGCCTGCCCCTGTTTGCAGTCCTGAGAAATAGAGAGAATGGGTCAGCAGCAGAAGTCTATACATCATCTTGTCTCGTCCTCAATGTCAGGGGCACAGATCCAAGAAGGATGAGTAAGTGCTAAGTGTCCTGATTCTTTGCGACCGCACGGACTGTAGCCCACCAGCCTCCTCTGTCCATGGGATTCTCCAGGCAAGAATACTGGAGTGGGTTGCCATGCCATCCTGCAGTGGATCTTCCTGACCTAGAGATGGAACCTGCATCTCTTTCGTCTCCTGCATTGGCAGGTGGGTTCTTTACCACTAGCACCACCGAGAAGGATAAAGATTCCTTAACCATAGGAAGGATGCCCCACAAAGTAGAGAGGAAGATGAGTCAGTGTTCTCCTGGTACCAAAGACCACAGCTGCTGCTGCTAAGTCGCTTCAGTTATGTCCAACTCTGTGTGACCCCAGAGATAACAGCCCACCAGGCTCCCCCATCCCTGGGATTCTCCAGGCAAGAACACTGGAGTGGGTTGCCATTTCCTTCTCCAATGCATGAAAGCGAAAAGTGAAAGTGAAGTCACTCAGTCGTGTCTGACTCTTAGCACCCCCATGGACTGCAGCCTACCAGGCTCCTCCGTCCATGGCATTTTCCAGGCAAGAGTACTGGAGTAGGGTGCCATTGCCTTCTCCAAAGACCACAGACCCAGCATCTTTTAAGAAGCCATTCAGTGCAGGTCCTCAGGCTCCCAGTCTTCTTGAACCTTCGCCAGGTTTATTTTTTTTTATTTTTTTTTAAATTTTATTTTATTTTTAAACTTTACATAATTGTATTAGTTTTGCCAAATATCAAAATGAATCCACCACCGGTATACATGTGTTCCCCATCCTGCACCCTCCTCCCTCCTCCCTCCCCATACCATCCCTCTGGGTCGTCCCAGTGCAACAGCCCCAAGCATCCAGTATCGTGCATCGAACCTGGACTGGTGACTCGTTTCATACATGATATTTTACATGTTTCAATGCCATTCTCCCAAATCTTCCCACCCTCTCCCTCTCCCACAGAGTCCATAAGACTGTTCTATACATCAGTGTCTCTTTTGCTGTCTCGTACACAGGGTTATTGTTACCATCTTTATAAATTCCATATATATGCGTTAGTATACTGTATTGGTGTTTTTCTTTCTGGCTTACTTCACTCTGTATAATAGGCTCCAGTTTCATCCACTTCATTAGAACTGATTCAAATGTATTCTTTTTAATGGCTGAGTAATACTCCATTGTGTATATGTACCACAGCTTTCTTATCCATTCATCTGCTGATGGACACTTAGGTTGCTTCCATGTCCTGGCTATTATCAACAGTGCTGTGATGAACATTCGCCAGGTTTAAAAATAAACTGCAGTAACTTGTTCTTTGGCCTGAATGAAAAGGGCTGGGGTTACAAAATAATAAAAGTATCCCTCTTTTTTCTTCACTTCCCCACTGGGTTCTCTGTTTGTTCACTGGAATCAGTTACAGCTGCTTCCCTGAGGCTGGCTACCTTCGTTTTGGCTGCTGGCCTCAGAGGTAAAACATGCAGCCTGTAGCCCTACTCTGCACTCAGCCTATACTCACGTGAGGAAGGCTGTCTCACCTTTGGAAAAGTGACTCACACTACTGCCTGCTCCAAATGAAAAAGCTGTCTCTTAAATAATGCTATGAAGTTCAGACATAATCACTCTAGCACTTGAAAACGTAATGCTCTTGTTTCATTGTGATCTCTTTGTGGGTTCCTAGACCTCAAGCTCCACAGGGAATGTCACAAATTCACATGTTATCTCTGAAAATCAGATTCAGTAGCTGCAGCTCTGATTTACCTGAAAAGGGGCGTTAGAGGGGAAAGAAAAGAAAAACAACATATTCATGTAACCAGACAGCTCCCTGTCAATGACACATACGAGGAAGCTTAAAGTCTAAGTCACCATGGAAAAAGAGTGAACGTTGTATATTAACAACTTGTCTTCCATACCTTTTTTCCCTTTGTCAGGGATCTTTATGATAATTTTTACCTGTCCCCATTTTTACCACAGGACTTGTCAACAGGCAAAGTAGCACATAAAGTGGTGGTTGGTACAATAGGAGATACGAGACAATGTGGTGCCGTGAGAAGAGTCAGCAGTCATGGGAGCAGACTGTTTCCATGCAGAGCCGGGTTTGAAGCCTGCAATTATTAGTTAGGTGACCTGTGTATCAGTACTTCAAGCTCACTGAGGCTCTGTTTCCTTTTTATTTTCTTTGAATTGAAGTGTAGTCAATTTACAATGCTGTATTTGTTTCTGCTGGACAGCAAAGGGATTCCGTTTTATATGTATGTGCAGATTCTTCTCCAGATTCTTTTCCATTATAATTTACTACAAGATATTGAATATAGTTTTCCCTGTCACACACAGTAGGTTCTTATTTATTTTATATATATACTAGTTTGCATGTGCTAATCCCAAACTCCTAATTTATCCCTCCCTCCCCCTTCTCCTATGGCAACCATAAACTTGTTTTCTATGTCTGCGAATCTGTTTTGTTTCATAAATAAGTTCATTTGTATCATTTTTTTAGGCTCCAAAAATAAGTGATATTATATGGTATTTGTCTTTGTTGGTTTGATTTACTTCACTTAGTATAATCATCTCTAGGTCCATCATCAACTCAATGGACATGAGTTTGAGCAAACTCCAGGAGATAGTAAAGGACTGGGAAGCCTGGCATGTTGCAGTCCTTGGGGTCGCAAAGTGTCAGACACAACTGAGTGACTGAACAACAACAACAATCCATGTTGCTGCAAATGACATTATTTCATTTTTTTAATGGCTGAGTAACATTCCAATGTGTGTGTGTTGGCACATAATATGTATAGTGAAGTGAAGTCGCTCAGTCGTGTCCGACTCTTTGTGACCCCATGGACTGTAGCCTACCAGGCTGCTCCATCCTTGGGATTTTCCAGGCAAGAATACTGGAGTGGGTTGCCATTCCCTTCTCCAGGAGATCTTCCCGACCCAGGGACTAAAGCTGGGTCTCCAGCACTGTAGGAAGATGCTTTACCATCTGAGCCACCAGGGAAGTCTCCATGATATATATGTGTATATATATACACATATATATACACACACCTATCTTCTTTATCCATTCATTTAGTGATGGACATTTAGGTTGCTTCCATGTCTTGGCTATTGGCTATTGTAAATAGTGCTGTCCATAAACATCAGAGTGCATATACCTTTTCGATTAGAGTTTTGTCCAAATATGTGCCCAGAAGTTGGATTGCAAGATCTTAGGGCAAATCTACTTTTTAATTTTTTAAGGAATATCCATACTGTTCTTCATAATGGGTACTTCAACTTACATTCCCACCAACAAGATATCAGGGTTCCCTCTTCTCCACACCCTCTCCAGCATTTATTATTTGTAGACATTTTGAGAATGGCTTGAGGCTCTATTTCTTATCATCACATGTAGCTCATAAGATTGTGAAGACTAATGCAGATCCTCCAAGAAGCAGGCATCAAGAAAGTTCATTAAGGGAAACATCTAGGGGTAACTTGAGGAGGAAACAGGAGGAGGTAGGAAGAGCCTTCAGACCACAATGCTTTATGGCATTTGAGAAGAGAGGCAAGGAAAGGAAGATTGGGTGGAAGCATCCGGATTGTAGATCTAAGAAAGTAGAAGTTCAGCAAGGCCAGTGGAGAGTACTCAAGATTCAGAGGCTCCTCAGAGAACACTCCTTCTTTCAGATACACATCTGCTGTGGCATCCCTGCTTCTCTCAGCCATTGACTGGGAGCAGCCCATGGAAGTGTAGCCTTGTGATATTGTGACTTATGAGAAGAAATATGTACTTGGTCCTTGTATCATTTCTGACATGTGTGTTCATGTCCCTTCAGTTATGTCTGACTCTTTGTGACCTGCATGGACTATAGCCTGCCAGGCTCCTCTGTCCATGGGATTCTCCAGGCAAGAATACTGGAGTGGGCTGCCAGGATCTCCTCCATGGGATGCAGAGCTCCTAAAAGCCTTGGAATTTTCTAAGATGAGAGCCTAAAGGTGTCTTTTGTTACGTTGATGAGGTTACATTTGTAATGCCCCTAGGTCACCTATGGATGGGGTGACCAATCCCATCAGTCCTTCAAACCAACCTTATGATTTGTTGTTGTTTAGTCGCTAAAAGTCATATTCAAAACTGTTGCAGCTCCATGGACTGTAGGGCTTTAGGCTCCTCTGTTTGTGGAATTTTCCAGGCAAGAATACTGGATCAGGTTGCCATTTCCTACTCTAAGGGATCTTCTCAATCTAGGGATTAAACCTATATCTTTTGGGTCTCCTGCATTGGCAGGCAGATTCTTTCCCACTGTGTCACCTGGGAAGCAACCTTGTGATTAGAGGGTTGGAAACGTCAATTTAGAGCATTGGAAATTTCAATTCTACAGTGGTTAAGAATCCACCTGCCAATGCAGGAGATGAGGGTTCAATCCCTAGTTCTGGAAGACCTCTTAGAAAAGGAAATGGCAACCCACAGCAGCATTCTTGCCTGGGAAATGGACAGAGGAGCCTGGCAGATTACAGTCCATGGGGTAGCAAAGAGTCGGATTCTTTGCCACCTAAGTCCCTCAGACTTAGGGACTAGACAACAATAATAACACCCAGGAGGCGAAAGGGGCTGGAAATCGAGATCAATTGCCAATGGCTGATGATTTAATCAACCATGCCCATGTGATGAAGCCTCCATAAAAAACCCCAATAGGTGAGGATTCAAAGATTTTCTGAGCTGGTGAACACATGCAGGTGCCAGGAGAGTGGTGCACTGGGAGAAGGCATGGAAGCGCCACACTCTTTCCCCATATTTGCCCTGTGCATCTCTTCCATCTGCCGGTTTCTGAGTTACATCCTTTTATGATAAACCAATAATGGACAATCTAGTAAGTAAAATGTATCTCTGAGACCTCTGAGCCACTCTAGTAAATTAATCCGACCCAAGGAGAGAGTCATTGGAACTTCTGATTTATAGCCAGCTGGCCACAGTAAGGTTAACAACTTGGGCTTTCAACTGGCATCTGAAAACAGTTCTGAAGGGCTACACCCTCAATCTATGGGATCTGACACTATCTCCAAGTAGACTGGAGTGTCTAATTGTCCAAATGTCAGAACTGAGTTGAATTATGAGACACCCAGCTGGTCTTTGACAATTGTTTTGTGGCATGGGAAACCCCCACCCCTACACACACACACACACACACACACAATTAGAATTGCTGACCAGAGCCCTTTAGGCCTCCATGAAGACTTAGTGATGGACTTCAGAGCCCAGCAACTGGAGCTAGATAATTATACTCTTTGCTAAAAAAAAAAAAAATCAGAAAGAAGTACCTTCATAGCCACCACCAAATGCATATGGAAGCATTTTGCTCTATAACTGGCATATAGAAGTCAATCAATAAATGTATCTTTCCCTCTTAGATGTCAGACATTTGTTCATAGGTTGAATGAAGAGGATAGTCTCCAGGGTTTTGATCAAATTTGAGAGGTAAGTTGACCTTTGGTTGATGAATTGCACTGTACAAATTGGTAACGTCTCATTCAAATTTGAAATAAAGTGTTTTTCACTACAAAGATTGAGGCAAGAAGAGGATAAAAGGTGAGCACCCTTAAAACAAATACAAATTGCCCATCCCCACTCACCATCAAGAGTGGAGGTCCAAAATCACAACGTCATGCCCACATATATAGGTCAGGGGTCAAAATGTCTCCAGCCAGTATACACAGCTTACATCCTGAGCAGCATGTTTTCAAGTGATAAATTTCTACTCTTCTGGCTTCCATATGTTGATAAAACATTTCATTTCCTGATATCCAGTGAAACCATCTGCTGCGCTGAATCCTGAGACTCTCAGCTACTGCACCTTTCAACACGGGAGACCTTGAAATATATGCAAATCACTGCATAAAGCATTAAATTCATAATAGGTGCTCAATAAGTTATGCCTAATATCTTTCCTAGATATTAGCCATGGGAAAATATATAGGAAAGGTAGGTTTACATGCAATGTATATCACTTACTCCCCCAAAAAACTGCAACTGTAAACATCTACAATAATTAATGCCATTACAGTTGCTTAGAAAATATATGATTGTGAGTTTATAAATAGCTTAAAATAGTAAAATTTTAAAATAATGATAAATAGACTTCTTAAAGCTGGGAGGAGTGGTGCTTTCTGTCTCAGACTCCATCCCATGGCATACACTTATTGAATTCTACATGTAAAATTAGAAGGAAAATGCTACCAAATATTTGCTACCAGTTGCTTTCTAGCAGCTTCCAGATCAAAGCACTGCTAATCTTTACAAACCATGAGCAGAGCATCGGCATTAGATATTTTTCCTACATTTTCTTTAATATTTTTTTTAAGTTTATATGTCATTTTTTTTTAATTTTATTTTATTTTAAACTTTACATAACTGTATTAGTTTTGCCAAATATCAAAATGAATCTGCCACAGGTATACATGTGTTCCCCATCCTGAACCCTCCTCCCTCCTCCCTCCCCATTCCATCCCTCTGGGTCGTCCCAGTGCACCAGCCCCAAGCATCCAGTATCGTGCATCGAACCTGGACTGGCAACTCATTTCATACATGATATTTTACATGTTTCAATGCCATTCTCCCAAATCTTCCCACCCTCTCCCTCTCCCTAATATTTTCTTAGTTTATTTCATACTTTGATTTTGCATGCCTGAGTCCAAGTGTGCACTCCTGTTTCAACCAAATTGACTTATTCTTTCCCCTAGGAAACAGGGCCTTCTCTGAAATGTATGGATCCTCTCCTGCCAAGAAGAGAAGTCTTCCTATCTTAATCAGGTCAAGGCCCCTCCTTGCTAGGCCCAGAGGTTACTCAGCAGTAGCTGGTACAGAGAATGATTCCTGGCTCTGCAACTGTCTGTTACCATGGAGACATGCTAATTAGTGGGTGATGAGAAAGCAGAGGAGTTCAGGGTCTATGAAACCATGAGACAGAAAGGGAAATGAACGGAAAAATATGGATGAAGAGAAATTAGGGGATCTTATGGGGCAAATTTTATGTTAAAAAGTCTTGGAATGAAAGGGTCCTGATGACGAGATGGAAAAGGATTACAGGGCAAGAATATCAATGACAAAGATCTGTAGATTTTGAGTTGGAAGAAATGTAGGGGAAAGACTCCAGCTTAAGCAAATAAATGGAAAACTCCAATTGTTCCAAGTACAAAATCACAAGATCACAGAATGTTAAAGACCCAAGTTTTGTAGGTGTTAAGTGACAGGATTATTTTTTTCTAAAGGGAAGGAAGTGTGACATTCAGGGCCATCAAAATAGACTGCAGATCTCTGCAGATACTTCTCTGTAATAACTTGAATTCACATTCACTAGCTCAACATAATATGCTGGGTAGAGTGTCAATGTGCCAAGGCATGGGATTTTTTTCACTTCTCTGAGCAAAATGTGTCTTTAGACTTTTATATCAAGACCTCCAAGGAATAAGAGTGTAGGAAAGGAATATAGCTGGGATTTAAGGATCCATGTTTTAAAAAGACAATATAGAGATAAAATTGCTTTACTTAAGGGTATACAGTGCTTCCCAGATGGGGCTAGTGGTAAAGAACCTGCCTGCCAATGCAGGATACTTAAGAGAGAGACACAGGTTCGATCTCTGGGTCAAAAAGATCCCCTGGAGAAGGGCATGGCAACACTCTCCAGTATTCTTGCCAGGAGAATCCTATGGACAGAGGAGCCTGGTGGGCTGTGGTCTATAAGGTCACAAAGAGTAGGATGCGACTGAAGCAACTTTGCACACACACAAGGGCATACAAGTACTTACGTACCTTGGGCATTTTGGGAACTTGACTAGTTGATAACATCTATCTTCTAAAGAGATCATTTCACATTACATTAATATAAATATTTTATATTTTGCTTACTTTATTGTACATTCTTTATAATACATTACTGCTGTACTACACTTGATCTGTTGACATATTTTGAAAGAGAGACATTTTATGCAAATAGAACAATATTGTTGATATTCTAGAAAACAGAGTAAGCAAGTCACTAGTAAAGACCAAGGATTTATGACCAGAATCAGCCCCGATATGAAGGAAGAGAACTGGCCTGCTGAGTTAATTGGAAGAGAATTACATAGTTAGGTGAGTCTCATGTGCAAAGCTATTCTCATCTGCCCTCGTACATGATCAAATTCACAGCATTCTGGACCTTGGAAATTTCCCCCAACCTTGGATTTCCCTGCCCTTAAATTTCTACATGTACCATCTTCTCAGGCAGTTTTCCACCTTACAGATTCTCTTTCATCCCTTAAACCCAAATCAAATACCAGAGGCCTGACTACCCCCTCATGAGTATTTAGCAGTGACTGTCCTTCTCAATGCCTGGCTTCCCTGATGGCTCAGAAGGTAAATAATCCACCTGCAGTGCAGGAGACTTTTGTTCAATCCCTTGGTCGGGAAGATCACCTAGAGAAGGGAATGACTACCCACTCCAGTGTTCTTGCCTGGAGAATTCCACGGACAGAGGAGCCTGGTGGGCTACAGTTCATGGGGTAGCTGAACCTGAAGCACTTTGTACCTTCAGGAGTTTAATTCCTGACACTCTGGCTACTTTTAAAAATAACTGTCTATTCTGTACTACAAACTCCTTAAGTATAGAGACTATATTCCATGCAACTTTATATTTTCCAGTATCCTCAGTGCTTGGAAAATAGAAGGTGCTTATTAAATATTTATTGGATGAGTATTTTAGTAAATTATAACCAATAACTAATTTGTATAGCATTTAAATTTTACAAAGGACTTTTGTGCCTCTGGAGTGTAAGCTTCTTAAATGTCTGTGCCTCTCTTTCTCACTTCTGTCTTTAGGACATCAACTCAACAGTGCTCAGTTAAAATGTGTTAATGAATATCCAGATCCAGAGTTATCCAGAGACCCTGTCTTCCTTTCCAAATTAATAGTTTCTCAGCAACATGAGAAAACTTAAAAATGTCTTTTATCTGTCAGTAGAGATCATGGATGGAGGAGCCTGGTATACTGCAATCCATGGGGTCGCTAAGAGTCGGACACGACTGAGCGACTTCACTTTCACTTTTCACTTTCATGTATTGCAGAAGGAAATGGCAACCCACTCCAGTGTTCTTGCCTGGAGAATTCCAGGGACGGGGGAGCCTGATGGGCTGCCATCTATGGACACGACTGAAGCGACTTAACAGCTGCAGCAGCAGAGATCAAATTCTACCAATACAAGTTTATTCAAAGATAACCTTTTATTTTTTTTATTTTAAACTTTTTATTTTATATTGGAATACAGCCAATTAACAATGCTATGATAGTTTCAGGTGGACAGTGAAGGGCCTCGGCCACACATATACACGAATCCATTCTCCCCTACTCTCTCCTCCCTATGGAGAGGAGGAAACCTTAATGGTAACCTTTAAGGCTGATACTTACTGGTAACCTTTTCTAGTCAGTGAATTTCCACCCCCAAACTGACAAAGGCCATGACAAAAGACTTGAACATTCTACAAGTCACGGTGGGTCCCCCAAATAACTCAAGCTCTCTTCAGTTGTGTGGACACACGGTTAATCTAGAACTGGATTCCAGATTCTGACACCAGCCTCGGGGTGAGGACAGGAGTGGGACCCCCTGCTGGTTGAGGAAGCAAGAGCACCGACCCTCTACAGCCTGTTGACTTCATTCTCTATCACTCTGCCTTCTCTAAAGTCTTTTAATCAAGATAATAAAAATCACCATATCAATGAATGTGCCGTGCTGTGCTCAGTTGATCATTCCTGTCCAGCTCTTTGAGACCCTGTGGACTGTAGCCCTCCAGGCTCCTCTCTTCACAGGATTCCCCAGGCAAGAATACTGCAGTGGATTGCCGTGTCCTCCTCCAGGGTATCTTCCTGACCCAGGCAGTGAATCTGCATCTCCTGTACCCTGCATTGCAGGCAGATTCTTAACCCACTGAGCCACCTGGAAACCCAAATCAATGACTATTACACTGCACATGTGTTTGAAAAAGCACCATTTGAGGGAAGGAGCATCATGGTCTGAACTGCCCTTCCTGCTTTCCTCCCAGTCATATTTCTGCGTTACACAGATGTGTTAAAAAAAGTATTTGGATTCACAGGCATAGCATAAAAATCCAGATCATTCTCTAATCCCAAGAGATCTCCTCCATCCATCATGCAAGCTTATCCAGACTCCCACAATACGAAGCACTGAAGGTGAAGAATTTAACAGTTCACATTTTTACAAAATCATGTTAGCGCTCACCATCTAAGAATACTGAGAATGGGACACAGGGAATATCTTTCAGATGGCACAGAGGGAAAAGGGGGGTCTACAGGGCCCTGGGAAGGAGGGCAGACTGGGTGGTGATGCTTTATCAGAAGATAGGCTGAGAATACTAAGTAACTGAGGACCACAAGGTTGAGCAGATGAAAGGAAGGGAGTCAGGAAAGGAGGATGGAAAGAACTTAATACAAATTCAGTTATCACACAGTTTTGATTCAGGACAACTGCGGTGAAAATCAAAACTAGGTCATCTTGCTCTAGGCCGCTACACATAAAAACATGGCATGGCCCTTAGAGTATGTGCTACATCAGACCATCTCCTTTTATCAAAACATGTGGCAATTATTTGCTTTTCATGGGGTATATTTGCCTATTTTTAATGTGCTCTATTAGGTGATAAACCCAGAGGTCTTCAGAAAGGAGTTTCAAATGGGAAAGGATTTTGTAGAATTTGAAATGAAAAAGATTTCCCAAATTTCTAAATTTTATTCCCATGCATTTAACTTGTTTCACATCTACAATTGCTCCACTTATTAGGACATGAGTAGACCAGGGTATGGAGAAGGAAATGACAACCCACTTCAGTACTCTGGCCTGGAGAGTCTCATGGACAGAGGAGTCTGGCAGTCTACAGTCCATGGGGTTGCAGAGAGTCAGACATGGCTGGAGCAACTTAGCATGCACACAGATCAGGGTAAATCCATTACCTCAAAGCATAAAACCCGAGGTTGTCTTCACAGTTATCAACACAGTTTCACCTCTACATATGTCAGGCAGCACCCTTGGTATCTGGTTATGAAGGGACAGTTTATGAAAACTCTTGGGTATGACATAATTACTGCTTTAACCTCACAGAAAATATTTTTGCAAATTTTCAAAAGACTCCATTTCTCAGACCAACAGACCATTTATATTTAGGGGATAACATATATTTTCCCTGATAATTTTTAAAATATCATTAATGTCATTTATTTTCAATATTTACTTAGTGCATGTATTCATTGCAGATCAATGTCTGGACCTTAAGTTATAATACTTTATAATCATAGAAATTATAATTTAGAAGGTATCTAAGAGTGTAAAGAAGCAATTGAAACAGTAAACCACGTAGTTTATCTGCCTTAAATCTCTCTGACATAAGCATCCAGAACCTCAAATTCCTCCATCCTTCTCCTGTGTTTGCAGACTGTCTATGGACAGTCTGGACTGCTATCTGTGGCACTGGTCCCTTCTCACCATTCTCAATGCCTCTCAGTGGTTTCTAGAACACTTCAAATCTTTTTAGTTGTTTCATCCCCACGCTGTGTTTTTTTTTTTTAATTTTATTTTATTTTTAAACTTTACAATATTGTATTGGTTTTGCCAAATATCGAAATGAATCCACGCTGTGTTTTTGAATAACAGAAAGATTACACAGAATAACAAATTCTGCCAACCCACCAAGTCCTTCTGCCTTAGTTCGTTTGGACTGCCAACAGAGTACCCAGATTAGGTGATTTGGAAACTACAAGAAAGAATTTTTCACGATTCTGGAGGCTGAAAGTCCAAGATCAGGGTATCAGTACAGTCTAGTGAGAGTGGGGTCTTCTGAGCTGCAGACTTACTGTCTATCATCTTGTGATGGAAGGGGCTAAGGAGCATGGTTAGAGATCTCTTCTATAGGAACGCTCACTAGTCCGTTTAGGAGGTTCCCACCTCCTCGTGAGCTACTTACTTCCCAAAGTCTCCACCTCCCTAACACCATCACATTGGGTGTTAGGATCCCAACATGTGACTTTGGGGGAAACGTGAAAACATTCAGATGATAGCATCTTCCATCACCCTGAAAGATAGGATCCCACCTCTGAGTGAAGAAGGGGGGAGAAACTGATAAGCAATTTCAAGCTGCAAAAATACAAGCTGGAAAAAAATTACTAAGTGATAGCAGGAAAGAAACGATCAGAAGCTCACAGTAAATAATAATCTAGGAGTAAGTTAATAATGTGACACTGCAGTGTTTACAAAACAGCTTGAATATTTGAATGCACAAAAGCATCACTTTCTCCATATTAATCAGTTCTAGTCAGATTTTCCTCAACATATACAGACTCTAATATAAGGGTCAGAAATGGAGAATTCAGGGCAGGTTCAAAACGCTGGCACCAAGATGATTAAAGCGTGCAGGGAGGTTTAATTATTGTCTTCAGTATGTAAAGGGCTCTCACACAGAGTACAGTGGCCATGGAAGAATGGCATCGAAGCCATGTATAAGGCATTGAACTCACACATTTTCTCGTTTTCTGTGTTATTGAATAATTGATTCAAACAATGAACTGGATTAAGGACTCAATTTCAAAGATCTTTCAAAATAAGATAATTTTTCATTTCTCTGTACATAAGAAATGAATAGGTAAGATGTTTAAGTTCTCTAGTTCAGTCAGTTCTTGATTATCTGTGATTCTATACTGATTTATCACTTACTCAACCAATTTAGAGAAAAGCAACTTTTCTCCTGTACAGCTGATATTTAAATATCAGCTACTCAATACCTTATCTTAGCTTTGGGGGCTCTTCAATTGAAACCCACCAAATATTGAAATTTTATCAACAATTCTAAAATAAATTTTTAATTTTGTTAGGCTTGATATGAGCTTAAAGTTTGTCTTGAACTACAAAACATATGTACAGTTAATTTAAAGAAAATCTGTCAGATTTTTAGTGTTCTAATTCCATGTTTATTTCTCTCTTTCAACCCTGCTGAGTCACTTTAGTGAAATAATTTCATAATGGCACAAATAAGGCAGTGCTGGAAAAAAGAGTGTAATATAACTTTATGTCACCTGGAATCTTTCCTGTAGATATTTTTGAATCTTTTTTTTTTCCATTGTTAAGGGCAAAGGTCTCAATAAAATGAACTCCTGTAACCTTGCTATTCCCTCTTCAATATCTAACAAACATTCCTACTGTGGGATTTTTTTTCCTCAAAAGAAGTGAAAACAGAACATAAGTAGTTCACCAGGATATCTCTAAAAGATGCTGTGTATTTTTTCTTTTCAATGTGACAACGAATTAATATTTGATGTTCCTAAATTTCTTAATACTTATACTTTTAAACAAAATTATTATGTGAAAAGTCTTTTCAAAAAAGATAAAAATCTTCATCTGATTTAAAAAATCTGATTTTACAAAGATAAACTTTCATTCTTAGAAGGTAGAAACCAGATAACCTTAGAACCCCTGAGAAAACTACTCCAAGAAAGACCAGATGAATACAGGAGAACTTTAGGAATAGTACAAAAGAGAAAAAGAGAGACTTTTAAACATTGTTGCAAATAGTGGCCTAATAATTTTCCCATCTGCTTAACTAATCAGTAATGAGGAAGTACATGGAATATTTTACATGAAAATCTGTAGCCTTGGGGTATAAACTTTGAAAGTTTTGTAGTAATTCCTTGTGAATGTTACTCTTGAAAAAATGTTGTTGTTTTTTTTTTCAATTTGGCTGTTAAGCATTGTTTAAAATAACTGTTTTATATTCTTCTGATACTTTGGACTTCTTTCATCAATGTCAAATAAAAGTTTACTTCTCCCAAAGCCAGCATATTAAACATGCTAAGTAACTGGCTTCCCTGATGGCTCAGCAGGTAAAGAATCTGCCTGCAAGGTAGGAGAAACAGGAGACGCAGGTTTGATCCCTGGGTTGGGAAGATCCCCTAGAGAAGGAAATAATGATGCACTCCAGTATTCTTGCTTAAAAACTCCCATGGACAGAGGAGCCTGGTGGGCTACAGTCCATGAGGTCACAGAGAGTTGGACACGACTGAGTGACTAAACACACACACACACAACTGGTGGTGTTAACATTTTATGCTTATAAACCTTAAGGGTATAAAGGTTAAAAAGTGATAGAAGTTAGATAAATTTATATTAATCTTTTATCAAAGGAAAACCCCACTTTCTTAATTATACATGAAAAGAAAAAGTGAAAGTTTTGGTTGCTCTGTCATGTCTGACTCTTTGCAACCTCATGGTCTGTCCATGGGATTCTCCAGGCAAGAATAATGAAGTGCATTGCCATTCCCTTCTCCAGGGGATCTTCCCAACCCAGGGATTGAACCTCAGTCTCCTGCATTGCAGGCAGATTCTTTACCATCTGAGCTACCAAGGGAGGTCTATGCCTTTAGATATATTTCCTAGGAAAAAAATATCTGTCTGTAGCTGTGTATATAAATATAAAATAACATAGTGTGGTATGGCATTTAACTAAATTATACAAGTCACTGAATTACTTTTGCTAATGTTGTTTTCTTAAGTGGGTATGAAAGGACACTTCATGGTTGCTTAAAAAGGTAGAGTACATAATACAAGTTTTCTTAAAGTGTTAAACTGCCTTTGATAATGGATCTTAAGTTTCCTTACCTTCTAAGCAATCTGTTCTATGTTTACCTTTGATAGGTTTAACCTAGAGCCTTACCTGTAGTTAGTGCTCAGTAAGTATCAGTGATTATTTGGGAAGACAGAGCTATCTAAACATGCACAATCACTGTTTTGCTTTGCTTACTAAATTCAGACAGGCTCAAAAATTAAGGACTTTTGCTCTTTGAAAGACATTGTTTACAAAATGATAACATAGCCCCAAACTGGGGGAAAGTATTTGCAAAACCTATATCTGATAAAAGACTTCACTCCAAAACAAATTAAAAAACATTCACAACTCAATTAGAAGACCTAACAGCTCATTTTTTAATGGAGAAAATACTTGAACAAACAATTTACCAAAGAAGATTTATAGGTGGTAGATACACACAGAGAAAATGCTCAACATCGTGAGTCATTAGAGAAATATAAATTAAAACAGTAATGAGATATTGCAACAAATTAACCAGAATGGCAACAGTTTTTGAACTGACAATACCAAGTGTTGGTGAGGATGCAGAGTAACTGGAACACTCATTTCTGTTACTGGAATTTAAAATGCTTCAACCAGTTTGGAAAATAATTTGGCAGTCATAAAGTCAAACACACATTTGCTATTTGAGCTATCAGTCCCATTTCTAGGTATTTGTCCAAGAGAAATGAAAAAGTACCTGCACATGAAAACCTTAGGCTACTTTCTATAGAGGCCTTATTCATAATTGTTACAAACTAGATAAAACGCAAACATCCATGGACTGGTAAATGGATAAATAAATCATGATACAACCATACAATGGAATTTTACTCAGAAAATAAAGGAGAAAACTATTAATACATGCATATTGACTTGGATGAATTTTAGAAGTAATATGCTAAGTGAAAAAAGTCAGATACAAAAAAAAATCTACATATGATTTAATTTATATCACATTTGGAAAAAGGGAGAGAAAACAGATCTGGTGGTTCCTAGAAACAGCGTGAGGAAGAGAACTGATTATATAGCCTCTTGAAAGGGGCTTTAGAGGGTGACAAAAAGATTCTGTATCTAAATTGTGCAGAAGTTGCATGACTGACATGCTTTTCCTAAAACTTAAGAAATTCTAAAATTTAAAATGTAATTTTTACTTCATGTAAATTGTACCTCAATAGTCCTGACTTTTGCAAAAATGATGCGTGTGTGAGTACGTGTATATCTGTGGGCATGCACACACACACACAGACAAGTACAGAATGCCAATCAAGCAGCTTGCCTTCCCATGATGAAGATAAGTGGAAGAAAGGCATAGATCACGTGCTACAGTGAAAGAAAGGAGCAGGTCTATTTCACTGGTTGACTCTTAGCCAATAAAAGTGAAAGTGAAAGTCACTCAGTCGTGTCTGATTCTTTGTGACCCCATGAACTATACAGTCCATGAAATTCTCCAGTCCAGAATACTGGAGTGAGTAGCCCTTCCCTTCTCCAGGGTATCTTCCCAACCCAGGTGTCCCGCATTGCAGGCGGATTCTTTACCAGCTGAGCCACAATAGCTAGGTGTCCCACATTGCGGGTGGATTCTCTACCAGCTGAGCCACAAAAGCAGCAAAGAATACTGGAGGGCATAGCCTATCCCTTCTCCAGAGGATCTTCCACTCCCAGGGATTGAACCAAGGTCTCCTGCATTGAGGCGGTTTCTTTACCACTTGAGCTATCAGGAAAGCCCATTGCTGCTGCTGCTGCTGCTGCTGCTGCTAAGTCACTTCAGTCATGTCTGATTCTGTGTGACCCCATAGATGGCAGCCCACCAGGCTCCCACATCCCTGGGATTCTCCAGGCAAGAACACTGGAGTGGGTTGCCTTTTTCTGCTCCAATGCATGAAAGTGAAAAATGAAAGTGAAGTCGCTCAGTCCTGTCTGACTCTTAGCGACCCCATGGACTGCAGCCTACCAGGCTCCTCCATCCATGGGATTTTCCAGGCAAGAGTACTGGAGTGGGGTGCTATTGCCTTCTCCAAGGGAAGCCCATTAGAGTCTTTCAAAAAGAACAACCACTACCTACAGCTGCCATTAATCAGCAGTATCCCATCTCCATCCCTAGTCAAATAACCAACATTTCACATTTTGTCTGGTTTGGCTTTTCGCTTTCTTTCCCTTTAAGTGTTTAACTGTCAAGTTGGTGCCCCAACCACCCCCACCTGTCCTAACAGGCTTCACATGCTCTTTTACAGGATCTTAAACTTAACTGGAGTCATTTTCTAAAAGGCGATAATGGAAATGTTATGGGGAGATTGCAGCGCACGAGTGCATAGTAAAGCTTTTACTTAAATGGAACCTACCCACAAAAGTAAGAACCCCAACATCACCACAGCAGGCCCAGAGTGATGATGGTGGTAGAAGAAATATTATCAGAAGGATTCATTTCCACCTTTCTTTAGACCCTTTGCTGTAGTTCCTTATATAAAAATCTTTTTTTTCCTTGACCATTAATACTGATAATTATATCTGTATTTCTTAAGAATATTATGAGTTGCCATTTCTGCATAGTAGCAGATTGAATTTATTCACCTTACGGATATATTATTATCACAGATAATAACTGCAGCATGATAATTATCATTAATTATTCATTTGGATTAAGAGGCAAATAGGCTTGTATTCAAGGGTCTTCCAGAGCACCGCTCATTGTTTCCAAGCCCTGTGTGCCTGTGTGACTAATTCGGACTCTTTTCTGAGCCACTGTTGACATCTGACAGGTCCCATATGTATTTATTTGAAAATATAATAAAAAGAATAAGTGCACCATTTCCAAACGGAGTCACTAAAATAGACTTATGGTTTCTTCTTTGCCCTTTAAGTGAGGGTGTGCAATTTTCTGCTAAAACCAGACAGTCATGAGCATTGCTTTCGTAGATGTGTATGTATTTCCTTTCTTTGCATCCTGGCCTCAGACTATTTAAGCTCATATAAACCTATATATTTACATGAGAGCTTTTTGCAAAAAATAATAATAATAATGTGGAAGTCATATACTTTATCCTTCACTGAACAAAATGTTTTAGCATCTTAGGGTTGTTTGTGCTTGTGTTTGCAGTTGACTTAAGTTTGATATGCAAAAAGAGCACCTGCAAAGTTTAGAAAATCTGTAGAGAAATCAAGAAGAGAGAGGAGATAGAAAAAGAAAAAAGGATAATACATTTCACAAACAGGAATGCTTTTGGGTGATTTTTTAGCTAATGTACACCCAAACTGAGACACGTATGTATCCACAGAGTCTCTTTTCTTTTGTTACTTTTCTTGGTCCTATTCCTCTTTTTTTCTAATCTGTCATTCATATTTATACTTTTAAAGTAGGTATCAAATGACAGTTTTAAGACTCTGCCAGTAGAGCTAACATTTAAAACAGGATATGGTTCTTGAATGTCCTTGACATAGTTTGGACTGCCTTTTGAAATCACGGTAGAGGTGTTTTGTTTTTTGTTTATATTTTTCATTCTTCATCTCCATTAGTGATGCAAGAGAGGGGCTATATGTTGCTTTTTAAAAAGTCTTGTGCTTACGTTTATGTCCCCATTTGTTTTCCTTTTCGTTATGTTTGTCTGAGCTTCTGTAGGACAGTTAGCATTATCCCCATTTACAGATGAGGAAATTGAGGTTCCAGAAGATTAAGTGGTGTTTAATTAAGAGTCCATAGTGGCAGGACTAGGTCAGGAACCTATGTCTCCTGCCTCTTCATGCTTCTTTCTGCATACTGCTGGGAACCGTATGATGTGGGTAAGGGAGAAACATAGGTAAGAAGTGGTCCACATTTCAGAGCATGAAAGGACCTTGGGCGTGGTGGCTGTGAGGCTCTGCTGGTGCTGTTACTCAGGGCAGCTCCTATAAGAGCTGACAACAGCATCCTCACTATTCACCTCCTCCTGTGGTTCACACTGATAAATTCCAGCGTGGGCTTCCAAGTGTGACAGAAAGGTAATGATTAGACACTCCTTTGTGAGCAGTACACTCACAAAGTTGTAATACAGGCTTATATTCTTGAGTATAAATTTCACTTTTAATCTATCATACTTATACTAATTATTAGTAGAACTTAATAAACATCACAGGCTTCTCTAGTGGCTCAGCAGTAAAGAATCTGCCTGCAATGCAGGAGATGCAGGAGATCTGGGTTCAATTTCTGGGTCAGGAAGATCCCCTGGAGGGGGAAATGGCAACCCACTTTAGTATTCTTGCCAGGATAAACCCATGGACAGTGGAGCCTAGCAGGCTCCTTTGTGTCCATGGCGGTCACAAAGAGTCAGATACAACTCAGCAACTAAACAACAAGCAAACATTACATGCCAATAATTGCACTAAACAAATATCAAACACTTCCTGCAGAGAAAATAAGTACCCAAGCAATTTTTCCTTACTTAAGAGTTATTTAGGAAGAAGGCTCAATCTATGAGAAATTGGTTTGACAATTAACAAAGCAGGAGAAGACCTTTAACACATTTCTTCTTTGGAATATGAACATTAAACCTACTATCCATCTACTCATCCTACAAATATCTGAATACCCACTATGGTATCCAACTCTATTCCAAGTTGTTGTTGCTCAGTCGCTCAGTCGTGTCTGACTCCCTGCAACCCCGTGGACTACCAGGCTTCTCTGTCCTTCACTATCTCCCAGAGTTTGCTCAAACTCATGTGCATTGAGTCAGTGATGCCATCCAATCATCTCATCCTCTGTGGCCCCCTTCTCCTCCTGCCCTCAATCTTTCCCAGCATCAGGGTCTTTTCCAATTAAGTTGGCCCTTCACATTAGGTGGCCACAATATTGGAACTTCAGCTTCAGCATCAATCCTTCCAATGAATATTCAGGGTTGATTTTCTCTAGGATTGACTGGTTGGATCTCCTCATTGTCCAAGCAATTCTCAAGAGTCTTCTCCACCACAAGTATTGAACCGGGGTCTCCTGCATTGCAAGCAGATTTTTTTACCATCTGAGCCACCAGCTGCTAAGTTGCTTCAGTCGTGTCCAACTCTGTGCGACCCCATGGACTGCAGCCCACCAGGCTTCTCCGTCCATGGGATTCTCCAGGCAAGAACACTGGAGTGGGTTGCCATTTCCTTCTCCAATGCATGAAAGTGGAAAGTTAAAGTGAAGTCACTCAGTCATGTCTGAATCTTAGCAACCCCATGGACTGCAGCCTAACCAGGCTCTTCCATCCATGGGATTTCCCAAGCAACAGCACTGGAGTGGGGTGCCACCACCAGAGAAGCCCCCTAGTCCAGGTACCAGGGGTATAACTCTGAATAACACAGCTTGTGTGTCTCACTCCCTTCAAGCTGCTGTAACAGAATACCATAGTCTGGTGGCTTGTAAACAAGGGATATTAATTTCTAACAATTCTGGAGACTTGGAAGTCTAAGATCAGGGTACCAGCAGATTTGGTGTCTGGGGAGGGTCCACTTCCTGTTTCATAGGCAGCTGTCTTCTATTTGTGTCCTCACATGGCAGCAGAATGAGAGAACTCTCTAGGAGTCTCCTTTATAAGGGCACTAATCCCATTCATGAGCGTTCCATCCTCATGACCTAATAGCCTCCCACAGTCCCATCTCCAAACACCATCACATTTGGGCTTAGGTTTCAGTGCACAAATTTTGAGAGGACACAAGCAGTCAGCCTATAGAACCCTGCCCTCAGGCAGTGTACATTTTAGGTGGGGAGGCAGAGAGAACATGAATATTTCACAGCAGTGAAAAGTGCAGAAAATAATGTAAAGTAAGGCAGGAAAGACAGGTGTCATAGAGGGCAGCTCCTTAAGATGGGGCCATGAGAGAAAGTCCAGCTAGGGGCTGTGAAAAGTGAAATGAGCAAATAGACCCCAAAGTCTATTATGACTAGACTCTGGGTGCACCCCAGGCACAAGGGCAGCAAACACAAAGAGACTAATATGAGAGAGAATTTTCAAAAGAAGAATCAGAACTCACAAAGCATCTTGCACCAGATAAAAATGTTCTCACTGATATTTAATTTGTTGTCAGCTTCTTTAATTTTCCTCTGAACATTTTTTTTTCTCTCTTGCTCTGAATGTGATTCTCTTCTGGCTGAATCTCTTTGATCTGATTGTTTATGTATTTCTTTTTGGCCATGTTATGTTGACATTTCTGTCAACCCCCCTGAAATCAGATTCTAAAAATGGAATATTCTTCTAATAGTCATGATCACTTGAATATAAAATAACCTGGCACCTGAAAATACAGAGCACTGAATTACAGTTGCTTTACAATTGAATTACAATAAGTTTTGATGGATTGGAGGAAGAGACCAAATTATATGTCTCTCTAGATGCTTTCCCTTTTTCTGAAAGGAATACTGACTTGAAATCAATCATACCTAAGAAAAAAGAATAGCTAAGAGCTAGAATTTCTTGAATGCCCACATTGTGCAAGGAGTTCCACTGTGCACTCATGTTATTTCTAATCTTTACAGAAACTTTATGCAGTAACCATTTTAGGGAAGAAAACTGAGGTTCAAATTGAATATTCTGAGTTTACTCCATGGTGTTTTCCCAGCTCCATAGCCTCTGCTCCTAACCATCATCTCCTATTTAGAGTTGGGAGATGGCAAGGATTTTGTCACCCATGGGTGGGGTGACAAAGATTTCTGTTTAAAATAGGAACTTCTGGTAGCAGTATGAAGGGTGGATCAGAAAGGGATGAGCCTGGAGCTAAGAGAAGAGGGAGATCCTATCAGTTCAGGAGAGAGGCCTTAAACTAGCAGCATTGTCAGTGGTGTTGACAGGAATGATCAGCTAGCCTTTGGAGGATGCCTAAGGAATCTCCTGTCCAAAACCTGGTGGATGTGCATGGAAATGCCTCTTGAAATAAGCCATACTCTGATAACTTTATCATGTTTTCTGTAATCTTCGTATAGCAGAACACTGCCCTCTATTGCTTTCTGTCTTGTGGTTCTCAGTGGTCCAAACTATGCAGTAAAGGAAGTACTGTCCAATTTTCAGTGGGCACAGCTGTGGAGAGTTTAAAATATGCCATTGGATGACCAATAAAGAGGTCTCAACTCAATTGTCAGCCCACTGCAGGAACTCAGGAATCTCAATGGTTCTTCTAAAGCAAACAGACTTCAGTTCTCTGCCCTGACATAAGTGATAAAGAAGCTGTGATATGTTTGTACAATTGCACAATTTTCAAACTTTATTGAAAATGTTAGTAACTATAATTCAGTTCCCTAATCTAAATTGCTGTATGGAATACACTGGATATATTTTTTTGCCTTGCTCTTGAAAAGATGGAATAATTATGAATATCAATGGCTTCTGTTTCCTTCATGTAAAAAAGGCTTTATATACATAAAAGTCAAATAGAGTATGAGAGAGAAATAGATACAGTGTAATAATGATAAGAAGCCATAATATCTGCATGGAGGTGGATGCAAAATTGCCACTCATTACTCGAATGGGGAGAAAGTTAGTAGGCAATTAGCAACAGCAAATGCCAAATGGAAGGATAATTTGTAAGACAACAATAAGCACAGTCTGTACCAATGAGACAGAAAGAAAGAGGAAGCAGAAGTGCCAATAAAACAAACAGAGCAGCACGGGAAGGATTATGATAGCAAAATGAGAAAATAAAACGAATCTTCCCCATTCCTCATCATAACTTCCAGCATTTTCAGTTTTCGGTTTGTTCTGGACTAGCAGTGACAATAGCTAAGTATAGAAAAATATGGTAATAATAAGCCACATTAAGTGAAAAAAAGCTTGCTTTCAGCTAACTAAACTTCACCAGGACCTGTTCACAGAGCAAGGCAAGCTCTTCTGGAAAAAAAAAAAAAAAAGAGCTATAAAAATAGAAAGCAATGATTCAGCCTTGGAAAATCAAAGAACAAATAATTATACAATCAGAGAAGAAGGACCTGAGGGATATAGATCAGTCTGCTCAGCTATATTCAGACACATAGGAAATAATTATGGTGAAGAATTTTTTAAAATAAGAAACAATGATTGGAGACCTAAAGCATTCCAGGCCAAGTAAAATATGTCTTAGTTTCAATGATCTTTAGAGAGATAATGCTTTTATTCTCTAATCTATTTATTATGCACAGAAGCTTTCATGTGTAGATATAACTATTTGTGTGTCAAGCATACAATGATGAAGTTGCAAATAATAATATATATAAACATTTCTTTACATATTTTATATACATTATCTCATTTGATCTTCACAGTCCTTTATAAGGTTAGTACTATTATCTCATTTTCATATGTGAAGAATCTGAGCCTTAAAACTTTCATTTCTTGTTTAGAGTGAAGCTGGATTTTCAACTCAGCTCTGTCATATTGCTAAGCCTGAGCTCATAACAATAAACAATGAAAAATAAATTACAGTTGAGATGAGCATTCTAGCGAATACCGGGAATCAGGGTTAGAGAGATTAAGTTAGAATCCTGGCTCTGTTCCTGCTACTCTCCTATTTAAAATAATCAAGCAGCTTAGTTCATTTAATCCTCCCAATAGCACTATGAAGGAAGTATGCTGAGGGTGATGCAAATGAAGAAAACAAAGGTGAGGGGTAGCGGTGATGATGGTGGTGATATAATAATGATAGTGCTAAGGAGGACGGTGATGGTTATGATAATGACAGTGTCCATATGCAGATTAGGAAAAATGAGAGGTTATGTAACCTGCTCAGAGGCAGCTGACTAAAGGAGAAGCCAAGTTAATCTTGACTACAGAGTGTGATTTTAGCCACTCTACTAAAATCTCAAGAACATTCTTTCCCCATCTAAGTACCACTCTTCACATTTCAGTGGTATTAACTTTCTCTTGCTGCTTAACAAATTATCACAAGTTTAGCTGTCTAAAATAACAGTTTCCAACCTTTTGGGCATAAGGGACAGGTTTTGTGGAAGAAAACTGTTCCATGGAAACGGGAGAGGGGAGAATGGTTTGTGTGAATGGTTCAAGCTTGTTACATTTATTGTGCACTTTATTTCCATTATTATTACATCAGCTTCATTTCAGATCATCGGGCATTAGATTGCAGAGATTGGGGACCTCTAGTCTAAAGCATACATTTACCATTCTCACCGTTCCTATGGATCAGGAGCCTGCATTCAGTCCAGTTGGTCCTCTGCTCAGGGTTTCACCAGCCTACAATCTCCATTCTTTTCTGGAACTCCAAGTCTTCTTCAAAGCTCACTTGGTTGTTGGAAGAATTTAATTCCTTGTGGTTAGAGGACCAAGCTTCCTGCTTTCCTGTTAACTGTCAGCCAGGAGCCTTTCTCAGCTTCCAGAGGTCCCCAGGATTCTTTGCCATTGGCCCACTCACAGACCCTCTCTCACCATGGCAGCCTATTTCCTCAAAGCCAGGAGACAAATCTCTCTGACTTCTAGTCTCCTGTAAAGAGCTTGCCTTATCAGGTCAGTGCATGCAAGAGAATCTCCCCTTTAGTTAACTGAAAGTTAACAGATTAAGAGCCTTAATTACATATCTAAAATCCTTCCACCTTTGCCATATTTAGCCTATCACCCTTGCCATATTCTATGAATAGAAGTAAGTTACAGGTCTTGATCTCACTCAAGGAGGAGGGATTATAAAAAGCCATGATTCCCTGGAGGTCATCTTAGAATTATTCCTACTATGTCAGATTTAACATTTTTTCATTTAGGAGTTCATTGCTGTTCCCTACAACTGAACTACTCTCCAACTCACATGTGTCTCCCTGTAGTTTTCCATCATAAATGTATGCCACACTATCACAATGACTTATTCCTCACTGGATGTCAAGCCCTTATGTCCAGAGATTTTATCTTGTTCACCACGATATACCCAGCATTCCTCTCAGTTCCTGGCATCTGATCGGCATGTGATGAACAGGATAGATTATTATTCAAATAGCATTTCTTCAGAAATATTTAGTGCCTGCCAATAAATAAGGTTTGTGTGTCTTATTATCTTCTTGGATTTTTTACACAGTTTTCATATTCAGCCAATATTTTCACAGACATATCTGATAACTCCAAAGTCTACATTATACTAACAAATAACAAATATAACAAATGTGTAATAGTCTTCAAATCATCACCAATAGCAGATTACTGATTTATTTAATTTCTCATTGGTTTCTGGTAGAGGTATTCTCGTCCTTCAAATGTGAATTACATCTTGTAGCTTAATAATGTATTATTAAGAAAGCAAAACTTCAAGTTAAGTCCTTCAATATTATATAAATGGATAAAGACAAAAGATTTACCTAATTAAAGACAAAAAAGTCATAAAATTCTATTAGAATTTTTTACTCTAAAAATATTATTTTATATATAAATATTAAATATATATAAAATATAAATAAATATATAAATATATAATATAAATATTTTATATTTTATAATAGTATCATATTATTATTATTTAATATTATTAAATTCTAAAGAGTTAAATGAAAAAAGTACAAACCATGGAAGTATTATACTACCATAATGTTTTAAGATACCTACAGGCAAGGAAGTCTGTGAGGAAAACAAAATGGGATATTTTGTAACAAAGTAGAGGGCAAAGGTGAGGCAATAGAAAATAGTTCCACAGGGCAAGAAATATTTTCAAGCCCCAAGCCATAATTCCACCATGCTTTACTCTAGATCAGCTGTTCAACACTACATTGGAAACAATAAACTGATCTTTATCATTTACTTAAAAATCTACAATGCTGTGTTTCTACAGTCATAGGTAATAAACTCCATATTTCCCTTGAATAATATATCTGAAATACATCTAAACTTTATCACAAGCGGAGGCAAAGAATCACCCAAGTATTTTTTTCAAGTTGTAGTTGAAACTCCATGAAGTTTGAACTATTTGTTTTATTTTAGTCTTTACGTATGTAAAGAACTACAATGTGGACCATATTTTGAGAGTCTTTTGCCCTGTTTCTGGAGGGGGTCTATCACTGGGATAATCACAAATATGTGTCAGCTCTCTAATTATTAATATTTAAGACTGAAAAAGACTTGCTCAGAATTTGGAAGCCATTCAAACTAGTGCCTACAGCAGTCTTTTAAAAAAAGTTCTAAGGAGACTCTATAACCAGTTTATTGCCCCATTAAACATAAGTAGATCTTTCCCTGACATGACTTCAGGATCCTCTATTAGTGAAGGACTTAGCTTCAAAATTCCCAAAGAGAAAGCTTGTAAATCATGCATGAAAATAAATATAAGTTCATGTGCTATAGGCTGCTCGGAGGGATGGAGAGGAGGAAAGGATGGAGAAGAAATATTTGGTCCTTTAAAAGTCAGACACTATGTAAATGAAAAGAAGAAACTGGGTCTAAAATAACAGAACCTGTTTTTATTTTGTGCCCTGTCTTTGTTTGCAGACAGACCCACAGTATGCTCTGTACCAGCCACTTTTGTTCAGTGCCCTAGTGAAAAGAACAAGAGCAAAGAAGCCCAAAGGCCAACAAAGCTTTTGCGGCCAGAGGAGAAATTAGCAGGATAATGATATTTGAGATCTATATTTGTCAGCCTCTTACAGTAAACTCTGCTTTCTCCTGTCTATTAATAGTTGGCTCTTCTGCAAATCTGTAGTTCAAAGATAGCCGATGTCCATAAAGATGACCTGAGCGCAACGGGAGCCCAGAGAGCTTCCCCCCCATTGAGAGAGGCCACCTGCCTTTGGTTCCCCAAGCTCTGACCATTCCAGCCAGGTTGTGCTCTTCTGCAACATGTCCCTCAAGGAAGCCCAGAATTGCTTCCCCTGGATGCACAGCACTTTGCCCAGAGTAGGGGGTTCCATAAAAACTTGTTGAATTAATGAATGGAAGTCAATACTATAGGCTTTTTTTTCCCCCTGTTTAGACTTGCTTTAACTCCTTAGGCTTTAGTGGAAGGCACTTTCCTCTAGTGCATATGATGATTTTTCTCTGAATGTCCCAGGACTTAATCTTCCCCTGCTTACCTTATGCTTTGTACTCTATCCAAGGCCTCTCATCCTTTCTTTCACACATTCTCTCCTTAACACTCTCATTGCCCACAGCAGGATCTGGCTTGTAGGAAGTGCTCCACAAACAGATGCCAAACAAACAAATCATTATATAAGGGGATACATTGCCTCAACCACATTTTCTTTTCTGAATTGCTGTGAGAGGAAAAGCCAATGAGTTCCTTTGTGAGATCTACAACTTACATACATATACTTTATTCTACATCACACTAGCCATTATTTTATTGACATGCCTAGATTTTTCCCTATTTTACCCTCCTTCCTGAATTTCTTCATGTTTGAGTCTGTCTATGGTCATCCTTTTTATTTTCCAAGGCTTAGTTCAAATGCCCCTTCTTCCAGGAAGGCTTTCCCTGTTACCCTTGGCTATAAACTTCCCTGCTCCAAAGTTAATCCTCAACTCCATTAATTCTTACAAAGAAGCTTAACATTAAATGTAATAAGCAAAATTTTACTTTAGGAATTCTAGTACTTTATGTTTAAGATGAAAAGTAGATTTAATCACAGAAATTTGGGATATTTGTTTAAGTCTTCTTATCCTCTAATAAGAGCTTCCCTGTGGCCCAATGGTAAAGAATCTACCTGAAGTGCAGGAGTCCCAGGAGGTGCGGGTTCAGTCCCTGGGTTGGGAAGATCCCCTGGAGAAGGAAATGGCAACCCACAGCAGTACTCTTGCCTGGAGAATCCCATGGACAGAGGAACTTGGCGGGCTACAGTCCATGGGGTCACAAAGAGCTGGACATGACTGAGCAACTTAGCACACACATGTCCTCTAATAAAAGCAAAACAATCAAAATTGAATATATTAACTTTATGCAAAGTCTGATATTTACTCTCAATATCAAATATGCACTAATAATCAATTTAATTTGGTTTTTAAAAAGTAAAAATAAAACACAGTGACAACTGTAAACATTTTGAGGCAATTTGTTAATTGATTGATTTTTAACTTTAAAAATAGCTTTCCCAAATGCTAAATAGAAAAAAGATCTAAGCTTTGGATTTCTGAACAGATAGCACCATACTCCATGTTTTTAAAACTGCTCAATTGATTCGATTAGTGAATGTTTCTCACAAGGTTTGTAAACGGCATTTGCAACAAGGGTTGTTTTTTCTCCCCCAAGATAAACCAGTTAGGCTTGACAGCTTGTTTACAATAGCACCCTGAAGACACATTCTGTGGTGCTCAACTGTATAAATATACATTTGAGATACACAACTCTGGTTCATAACATTTGTTAAACATTTGAAATGTGAACTCAATCCAGTTAGTGTGTTCTTTGCACCTCCTTAAATAAGATGAAGGGAATGAGTCTCCAGATCTTATAAGCGCATCTATACACACCTACTTCAATTGGCATGTATCACTGTGGAAGGCAGAAAATAATTCAGAGACCCTGGTAAAGAGGAATCAATGGAAGATCCATATAGACATTATGAAAATATATGGCAAGCAAAGATGGAACACCAGTTATGAGACTTGAGAGGCACAAGGAGATGGTCCTCTGCCAAGTCATGCTCTTGCAGGGTCTAAATGTCTACTATTAAGAGCTCATCCCTTTGGATCAAAACATCCCATAGGGATGCTCTGTTAAAATGTAAAAATTACCTTGACTACTAACACAGATCAGCTACCAGTAACAAACACCCACAAAAGAGTCAACTATTTTTCTGCAAAACCAAGAAGAATGGATTTGACTGAAGACCTGTAACAATAATGACAAAACAGAATGTTCTTGGCTCTGCACCTACCAATTTCTTAAAAACCCCAACTCTCTTCCAATTCCTTTGGGAATTTCCAAAGGCATTTCTGTCTTCTAGGAGCTCTTTCTCCTCCTGGTTAGCAAGATGCTCCCACCATTTTGGTCATTTAGTATTGCAGCTGCAGATAACCAAAGGGCCAACAATGCTATGAGACCACCAAGGGCTCCATGATGGAGAATTCTGCCATCCAAATAGTCCGGCTCTGCTGCCAATGCTGTCCATTCTGTGGTTGCTTTAAGGAAGTCACATCTTTTCTAGAAGGCCATCTTTCCTCTCTGCCAAAGGTCTGGCCAATGAATGCTTTTCTTATCTTGATGTAACAACATTACTTCATAACTTATGCCAGCATTATGTCTTGATGTAGCCTTAATGTATCAGTATCTTATAAATTTGCTTACTACTTTATTACCATTCCTGTCTCCCAGGACTCTGGATTGGATCGTTTGATTTTCATAGATGACTCCATAGTCAAAGTGCAAAAACCTTCAACACCCTTGCATGCAATTATATTGGGATTACATAATTAAACCTATTTAAATTCTTATAAATCCTCCAAGCATTAACTTACTATATTTTCTCATGTTTCAGTTTTCAAATACCTCTCAGTAGTATATTTTATTCCTTTCCATTTAGAAACCATTTTCCTTGATGAAGAAAATAGAAACAAATTGAATTTAAGTAAATTTTGGCTCTTTCTTTGATATCTATTAACATCATAACATCATTTAACAGCAGACATGTACCTTCTCGCTCCGCAATTTTTCTAGTTATTTATGATGATATTGAATGTGTGTAAAACGTTATCTTGTATTGATCCACAACCATTCTGACTCAAATCTTACAGGTTTGTACCTATTTTTTGTACTTTTTCTCGGTCATGAGCTCTTTCTGGCTTATTTGGTATATTTAAAAATCTGAGCTCATGAGTGAGTTATTGTAGCTATTCTGGGTATCCTGACCTTCAGTCTCATTTCCTTCTTGCTTAGTCTCACATGCATAGTCAGAATTATATATCTTTTAAAATCTCTCATTCCCTTTAAAATCACATTCTTTAAAAGAGTCTGTCCATGAGATGTCTTTAATTTGGGGGATCTGCTTTCATGTGAAGTGAAAGTGAAAGTTGCTCAGTTGTGTCCGACTCTGTGCAACCCCATGGACTATACAGTTCATGGAATTCTCCAGGCTAGAATACTGAAGTGGGTTTTCCTTCTCTAAGGGATCTTCTCAAACCAGGGATTGAACCCAGGTCTCCCACAATGCAGGCAGATTCTTCACCAGCAGAGCCACAAGGGAAGCCGAAGAATACTGGAGTGTGTAGCCTATCCCTTCTCCAGAAGATCTTCCTAACCCAGGAGTAGAACCGGGGTCTCCTGCATTGCAAGCACATTCTTTACCAACTGAGCTGTTGCTCTTACCCCTCCTTCCTCTCCACCTCTCATATTTAATCTGTAAGCTGGATAAACCAAAACACGTCTTGAATCTATCCTCCTGTCTCCAATGCCACCAACTGGTCCCAGCCCTTTCTTGCTTCACTTAGATTTAATAAGAAGATGCATAACTGGCATTCGCTCTTCCAGTCTCCTCCCTTTACAGTTCATTCATTATACAGCAGAGGGTCCTTCCAGGGATGCAGACTAGACTGTGTTGCTTCACCATATGAACTCCTCAGTGACTTCCTGTTGTCATTCATGTAACAACTGTATAAGGTCCACCCTGTTTTAGTTCCACTGGCCTGTCAGCAGTTCCTGGAACACACTAACCCCATTCTTGCTTGTTGGGTTTAACTGTTCCCTCTTCTTGGAATGTTCTTCCCAAATTCTCTTCATTGCTGTTCTTTTTCATCTTGCAGACACTTCTCAAAAAGAGGCTTCCTCGCCTGCTTTATATAAAGTAGGTTCCACCTAGAACTATCTCATCACTCTGCTTATTTCCTTCATAGAACAAGTCACAATTGTAATTATTTTATTTCTTTTTTTTTTCTTCATATTGTAAACTTTATGAGAACAAGGGCCTTCTCCTTTTTGATCTTTACTGTATTCCCAACACCAACTGTAATGAAAGAGGTTTGAAAGAGATTCAGTTGGTACCTGGCAACTAAATGTTGGAACATAAGGGGTGCCTAAATGGTGAAGGTTTTGCTTTTAGAAGGGCAAATAAACTGCTGTGGCCTCCATGCAAATGTGGTGCTTGTGATGGTACAGTTAATCAGATTCAGAATCCTGGTGATGAGAAAGGCAGACCAACGGGCTGATGAGCAAGTTGTAAGGATCTATCTTTTCAGTACGTTTGACAGTAATCTCATGAATAGAAAATATGCTTTTTCAGGTCTGCATGTGACATAGGACCAGGAAGAGCAGCTGGAGTTCAGGAAGACAGAGGGCTTAGGGTCATCAGGAAGCTGGGATGACATCAGGGCTGGAGCTGGGAAGATGCTGTTTGAACTGATAAGGACAGACAGAACCCCTGCTAGGACCCAGGGAGCCATCTAACTGCTAACAGGAAGGGGACATGCTGACTGGCCAATGGTTATGTCATTGTCATTGTTAGGAAGTATTCATGCAGCTTTATTCATTTATACTCTGCCTACTGTGACTAAGGCCAGCTCCTGCTCATGAAGAATTCACAATCATACTTTTAGCAGCAACAGTTGGGGTATAGGCTCCAGACAGACGTGTTATCACACTATCCTGTAACCCCATAGACCTCATACGGCTTGCGGTGCTCATTCCTGGGAACCATATTTTAAGAAAAGTTTTGTCAGTCTGTAGGATTTTCAGAATTCCAAAAGTTGGAATATGTGATTTTTTTAAAGAAATTAGCAAAATAGAGCTGTTTAACCCAGGAAGATAAATTGTCTGAGAGAGCCAGGAGGTGCCTCCAGTATTTTCTTTTTTTTTTTTTTTTTTTTGAAAGTTGTGAGTTAAGTTTTATTTGGGGGAAAATGAGGACTGAAGCTTGGGAGGCAGCACCTCAGATAGCTCTGAGAGAATGCTCCAAAGAGGCAGTCGGGGAAGGTCAATATATGAGATTTCGGTGAAGGGGGGAGTCCAATGCAATCAAGTGCTTACTTTACAAGAGGTTTCCTGCTAGTCACAAGGATCAGATGTCACCATGAAGGGATTTAGTGCTTTTTGAGATATGAGGAGATGTAAGGATTGGGATCATAAAATCAGTTCCCCAACGTATTTAACTATCTAAAGACCTGTCCCCACCAGATTCCCTGGAGCAGAGTGCCTCATTCACCCAGTATTTTTAAAATGCTGCATCTTAACTGTGATGGGCCCTGAGCCAGCATTCTGAGTCACAGGATTGGATGCAGGGGCGGAACCTGAGGGAGGGAGATTCCGTCCCAAGGTGAGGTGTGTTCTAACCAAGAGATACCACTTCCCTGCGGTCTCATAACAGGACCTGCTCCCTAGCTAAGAGGTAAGCCCTAGTTCCTGGGGTTTGCCAGCATATCCAACATGACCTTTCAGAAGTACACCAAAAGGACCCGTGTGCAGAGAGATGGGTGCCTCTGAAGTACCTTCTGACTCTAAACGTGGTGATACTAAGCCAGGGGAAAGCCGGTAGAGGCCCAACCAGTTGAAGCCTATATTTAAAGACAGAAAGAGCATAAGTTAAGCCACTTTACTGTTTGTACTAAGATTTACTTTTGTGCACTTGTCCTCCATGGCAATGGAGTTGTTGCCTGCACCATTCCTCATAAAGCTCTCCTATTATCATTGATCAGGCTACCTGGCCGGTGATCATAAAGGAATAAACAGATATAAATTCCCAAATAAGCAGACACTCGGTTCTGTTTTCCTATACACTCAATGTGTTTTCTCCTGTTAAATCCTGTGATAGCAGAGGAGGGTTTTAGATTTTTAGATAATACAAACAGTTAAATTGGGAACCTTTTTCCTAATGAAAGAAAATGAATATGTACTTTCCAGGCAGCCTTTAATACTTTTCACTACCAACCTCCCCTCCTCTCCACTCTCCACACGCACACATGTCAAATAGCTTCTCTTGTTGGAGTCAATTGAATATGACTGAAATGTGTTAACTGATATCTTTATCCTGGCACTCACACTAAACTTGCCCTGATAAAAATGTTTTTATTAATAACCTAAAATTTTAATGAGACCCCTATCTTTAAAAAATATATATCCAATGCTCTTTTTACACTAAATTTATAATGAGCCTTTGGGAAATTTCTAAAGTTCTTACACACGTATTAATTCCCATTAATTAATTTAAAGGCTAAAATGCAAATAAAAGTAACTTCAGTCTTTAGAAAGGGCAGGGCTCAGGGTGGGAGAAGAATTCCTGACTCAGATGTTTTCCACGTTCAACTGACTGCTGCTGTCTTGCTTCTAGCTTCCTGCTAGGACTGGTATTTAGTTACTGTGAGACTTGGTGAAAGTTTCCCAAGAAGCTTTGGCTGTGTCTTGTTGTAGTAGCACATGTCAGGAGCTGTGTGAGGTGATAGAAAGGTCGGGAAGGTCCCTGGAGGAGGAATTGGCAACCCAGTCCAGTGTTCTTGCCTGGAAAACCCCATGGACAGAGGAGCCTGACAGGCTACAGTCCATGGGGTTGCAAAGAGTCGGACATGACTAAGCAACTGAGCATCCACACACACAGGCTAAGTTTGAGCCCCAACTATATCCTGTAGGACCTCATACAAGTTATTTACTTCCACGTGAAAGACAAGAGATACACCACAAAGCAACATAAGTCAGCAGTGAATGATAACGGCCAGAGAATTTTTCTGATTTTATATTTTGCTAACGTTAGAAATATCTAAGGGATAAATATCCCCAGCTCTATTTAGAAACTGACAAAAAAATGAGGCATCCCTGGGGGCTCAGTGGTGAAGAATCCACCTGCCAACACAGGAGATGCAGGTTTGATCCCTGGTCCAGGAAGATCCCACAGGCCGGGAGCAACTAAGCCCCTTTGCCACAACTATTGAGCCTGTGCTCTAGGGTCTGGGAGCCACAGCTACTGAGCCACGTGCCCAGAGCCTGTGCTCCATACCAAGAGAAGCCACAACAATCAGAGACCGGCACACCCAAACTAGAGGGTAGCCCTTGCACACCACAGCTAGAGAAAAGCCAGTGCAGTGAGGAACCAGCACAGCCAAACATAAATACATTATAGAAATTGGCCAAAATGACATTATCCCCATTTTCAACAGAAGAAAAATGCAGAAGGGAAGTCAAAGAATTTCTCCCCAAGCATGATGTTCTGCAATATGTGGAAGTTATTTCAAGGGAGGGGGAGGGGAAGCAGCTATTACATCCAGAAAGCAATGATAATATCAATGTTTTCTCAGGCCCTGGGGTCATCTGAAAGGAGCTGCAGTAGTATTCGCACTTAGCAAGACACCTCGCCCCAAACACAGTGCTACACAAGCATTCCTCCAACATTACGTGGAGACAAATGCTGTCAGAATTTGAACCTGGCATTTGAAAGCTGATGCTTGGGCTGCTAATCCCTTAGTCCAGCATAATAGCCCCATAGAAGGACAATGCTAGCAAGCATTCTTCCTCAGCTGGCCTCCAAATGCCACGGCTGTCTGATTGTCCTACAGGAAGCTCGGCACGCAAGGGGAGGTAATTACCCGCCCAAGGAAGGCACAGGACTACTCAGTTTGCTTACAGCATGGGAAGGGATTACAAGGCAGGGCGGTGTGTCAGAACAAGTTTCTGGCAACCTGCTCTGTCATGATGGGAGAGCCCCGACACGGCCCAGCGGGTTACAGCCAAGAGGTAACGGCTTTTCAGTGCTTTACTTTGGGGCCTAGAGAAAAATCAGTCAAGGGAGAGCAGATAGAGGAAGAAGAGGAAACTGAAGATTGTTTTTTTTAAATGGAAAGTAGCTACAAGTTAAAAGATTGCTTTGGGAACACCAGGGAAAAGGGAAACATATACAAGCTTAATTAATAGAATTCAGATGAAAGAAGGGGGAAGCAATTAAATATTCATTATAGATCCCATAAAACTATGATAGAAAACCAACTCAACTGAAAGATGCATTGGAGAAACAAAAACTTTAAAAATTAAGCATTTTGAGCCAACAAGAAAAAGCAAGCAAATTGCTTGAATTGAGATGTTAGTATATGTAAATGACAAACATTCCAGGGGGGTTCCGTGTATTTGAATCATTTGCAAAGTGACAGAAATTTGCAAAGAGCAGATATTTGTGAAAGTAGACAGCACGGGTCATGGCAGATGCTGCAGATAAAGACTAGACAAGAAGATATGTTTATGCTCAATGCAATTCAATTTATTCCTGTTTATAAATAGGAACACAAAAAATTCTAGACTAGAGAAGAAAAGTACAGAGCTGGGGAAGAAAAATAACGATGACAACAATTAAATTATAAAAATGCAGTAAGTTCCTTACATAGGAACCTTCAAGTTGCGAATATTTGAAGATGTGAACATGCATTCACAAGTCCAGTTTACGTGTCTTATATACATTGGCACGTGCGTGCATCCTCTACAAGGGGTTGTGCTTTTGTGTACTTCAGTGCACAGTACTCTACAGAGTACATTAGTATGGTATTTGTATTTCAAACCCCAAATCTCCTCCAGTCAGTAACCCTTCTTGCCTGTTCACTCGACGCCAGCCCCTATATGCCAGCTGTTATACTGCACTATTGGACTTTTCAAGGTACTGTACTGTGAGATTTAAAAGGTTTTCTCTATTTTTTGTTTGCGTTTTTATGTATTATTTGTGTGAAAAGTATTTTAAATCTATTATAGTGCAGTGCTATATAACCTATTGTGTTAGTTGGGTACACGCTTGCTAAGTCACTTCAGTCGTGTCCAACTCTTTGTGACCCTGTGGACTGTAGCTCACCAAGCTCCTCTGTCCATGGGATTCTTTAAGAATACTGGAGTCGGTTGCCATGCCCTCCTCCAGGGCATCTTCCCAATCCAGGGATCGAATCCAAGTCTCTTACATCTCCTGCATTGCCAGGTGGGTTCTTTACCACTAGTGCCACCTGGGAAACCTGTTAATTGGGTACCAAGGCTAACTTTGTTGGACTTATGAACAAACTGTGTTTAATGAATGCACTCTCAGAATGGAACTGGTCTGTATGTTGGGGATTTACTGTAGCTAATATCTTGTAAAATGTTCCCAGGTGCCTGACAGGATGCCAGGCATTTTAATTTATTATCTTATTTATTTCTCAAAACAACACTAAGAAATAGGTTCCATTATCATCTCACTTTACAGACGAGAATAAGCTATTCAGAGAAATCAATTTGTTCAAGGTCATGAAATTATTCAGTGGTAGAAATAATATTTGAATCTTAAATCTGATTTTACTGTTTGAACTAATAAAATCTATATAAAATTTCAATAATTGTGTACCCTATCTGTCTTTAGCTTCTCCTGGACTGCTTTCTAATATATGTGTATTTAAAATCACAGGGTGTTTCATTCTTTCCAACAGCCATCCTCTTAAGATAATAGGTAAACTTAAAATATAACTTATCATCATGCTCATGGGGAAAGTGGGGTGGGGGCACCTAAAAGATGGGCCAGGAAAATGAGTTATGAATTTATATTTTAAAAGATTGAGAAAGTTTTTCTTTGATTTGCATTTTTACATGAGCTAATTGATGCTTTGGAAAACTCAGAGTATTTCAAAGAGCCAATCTTTTTAAGTCCAGGCAAATCCTCTCGTGTTTCTTCCCAGATCGCTCAACCACGTCTTTCCAGCTCTCTCAAAACATTAATATGTAATCTCCACCGAGCAAAAGATCGGGTCATAGAGTGAGTCGCAGCACCCAGTAACGCAAGTGCTTATTGGATGAAAAAGATTGATCACCCTCCTCCCACCTTCCCCAGGGCTGCGCTTTGGGACTTGCTATTTCAACAAATCAAAGAAAAGTATTTGCGAATCATGTGGTGTTCTCTGTGTGCTTTCGATTCAGAGAAGAAACACTTTCCCCTCCCAAGATAATCATCAATAATCTCAAACCACAAAAAGCAGAATTTGTGGGAAGTTAGCTTACCCTAGAGTGTGGTCCCAGATACTCCCCAGCCATTCTTCTCCCTCCTCCTTCCTTTTGCTTTGGGCTGGGGTTGGGGGCGGGGGGTGGGGGGGAGCGGGGAGGGAAGAGTGGGGGGCGGGGGGCAGTGGGGCGGGAGGAGGCTAGGCAGAGGGCAGAGTGATCCTGTCCAGAACCGTTGTCCTGTAGGTCTCAATGTTATCCTCTTCAAACCGCAGGATGTTCATGAAATTAAAAATGAGGCAGGAGTGTGAAATCCAGTTTGTAGATTCAGAAACTAGAATAGCTTTTTAATCATCGAATGTTATCACTTTTGTGCTGCTGGTTTTAAGTGTTTTCCACACACTCCTCTCCTGGCCATTCAAACAGAGATCCTAAACCCACACCAGCCCCAAAGCCCTGCATCCCAATATTTCACCACTTCTGCAAAGGATTCTGCTTATTGAGCAAAATTCTTCAAATACAAGTGCATTAACTACTCCCAGGAATTTGTGCTGAGACTGAAAATGTTCAGCTTGTTATCAGGAGACAGAGGGTTTGGTCCTTCAGTTGGCCAAGGACATTCAGTCTTTTAATCTGTGCATTTGGCCCCAAAAGCTCTGAGTGTGCCCTTCCCGAGGGTCTACTTCCTTATACTTTGCTAGGGACACCACTCCCAGCTCCGCCCCTGGAAAACCATCTCCCCATTCCCTCCCAGCCCTTAAGAAGAGATGTTTTCCCATAAATAGCCACAGAGAAAGACAGTACACAATTTAACCATCAGTTTGCTCCCTGAAGATCCTAATTTTATCTGTCTACACTTTCTCCAGGAGCCAGAAATAATGAATACATTAATCTGGTTTATTAAATTAAGCAATGAAGTAACTTTTCAAGACTTCTTCCTTCTAGGGCAGCCCTAGGTTTTGCCTTATGTATTTATTTGCTTATCATTACTTCAATGTCTTCAGAAGCACACATAAAATAACAAGAATCCTACAGAATGAAATGACTATTATAGGGGAAATTTTTTTCCCTGAGATTTCAGACATGTTAAGTTTAACTTCTTTGATGTTCCACCCACCATGTGAGGTATTTCATCACAACCCCTTTTTTTCCTTATTATATATAGTTTTAATACCCTGAGAAATAAAAGTGCTGAACTCTATCTGATATTTTACTGAACTCCTGAACTATCTGAGTTAAGTATGACAGATGCCCTAATGCTTGAGCTAGGGAAGTTGTTCTTTTAGTTCACACACAGAACATTTCCATTAAAAACCAGAGACCTCAGTTCTAACCTTGGCAATGCCTTCTCCCCATGATTAATTATTTTTATGTGCACTGTAGTCCATTAAGGAAGTGTCAGTGCCTTGGGACTCAGATGTCTTTACATGGATTATTTTGCCCACTTTGTTCTCCCCTCTGTCTTCATCTAGCAAAATGAGGAATCACATCTCCTGCACTTTTATTTCAGATATTTTTTAAAGTTACTAGGAGTTTTACATTTTAAATTGTGATTCTCCTCTGTACTATTCTCTTGAAAGATTCTATGTCAGTGTCACTGAATCTGTTTAAAAACAGAAAATTGAAATAGAAAAATGTAATCTGTGAAATCTGGGACAATTATTAGAAATAATTTAGGAAAGAAATAAGTCACACATAGTCTTTGTCATTTGAGGATCACTATGACTTTTCTGTTTCTATAGACAGCATGGTTGGCTCTATATATACCCACAGATCATTAAACTACATTCTCTAATACTTTTGCCTAATTTCTTCCAGTGTTTTTACTGTTACTTCAGAAATATATAATTGGATTGAGTCCCAGGGGAAGAGGACAATTGCTGACCTCTTTATATGAAATGGTGATCTATTACTATGTGAAAGTAAAATGTTTTTTTGGATGGTTAGTAGGATATTTGCAAAGATATGAGCATTTTAAGCAGGGTAATACTAATAGTTTTCTAACTGAGTTAATGAACACATTCACTGCATTTTCTAATGTAGCTCTCATTACAAAAGGCAAGAACCACATCTCCACCCAGCAGGCAAATATACAAAAATACCTTCCTTTTTTTAACTTTTATTTTGCTCCTTAAAATTCCATTATGGTGGTGACCCTCACTCAATAATGTGACTTTTCAGCCACATGGAAAGGTATAAAATCTACAGACATTTGTACCATCATCTCTTTATTTGGTCAATATGTCTAATTTCTTTTAAAGGCACTTAAAATGTGTTCTTTGTTTGATTTTGTTTTCTAGTTAAATTTTTTGATGTTGTTAGATTAATAGTGGCTCCTTCTTGCCATGATTTTCTTGCTGAAGAAAGAAGGAAAAGAGCAAGAAAGAATAAAGAGGAAGAGGAGCAATGTATTATTATCTTTATTTTTTTAAGAAATGATTATGTATTAGGCACTATGCTAAATTTATTATGCATATTAAATTTATTATACATATATGCTAAATGTATTAGGCAGTTTACAAGGTTGATTGCTACTACAATAATCCCATCACCCCTGTCTCATTTAAGGAAATAGTGACTCAGAAAAGGTAACCCACATGTCGAAAGCCACACAGCTGTAAAGTCCTAGAGCTGAAATGTTCTGTATCCATTTTCTGGCCTCACTGAAGGATATTAGTGGCTTTCACTAAACCCTCTGTCAGATGACCACTCAGCACTTCACAGTAGCTCAATCCCACACTCACACCAGGCATCAGCCATACACCCTCTTAGAAGTTAATATTAGAATTTCATTACTCTGACTTAGGTCTTCCCTGGTGGCTCAGATGGTAAAGAATCTGACTGCCATGCAGGAGACCCGAATTCGATCCCTGTGTCAGAAAGATTCCCTAGAGAAGGGAATGGGAACCCACTCCAACATTTTTGCCTGGAAAATCCCACGGACAGAGGAACCTGGCCGGCTACAGTCCATGGAGTCACAAAGAGTCAGACACAACTGAGCAGCTAAGTATGCACTCTGGTTTAAGGCTTTAACAAGGATCACATTTCAAATGTCCTGAGGATAGAACAAAAGTGGGGACTGACAGTTCCTGAAGTCCTACTGCCTGCCAGGACACTTACTTAATTCTCATACCCTCTAACCTGGGTACATTTAAGCCTTCACCAATATAATATTCATGGTATGAATGAACATTCTGAGAAAGCTTTTGATGGAAGCAGAGTGAGTGAGAGTAAGAATAATAACACAAATTAATATTTATACATTTATAATTATTCTTGCTAATAATATGCATCGATCATTTAAAGGAAAGAGTAAAAAATTTTAAAATGAACTATCATATGCCAATCACTACCGAAGCTAATAGGCCCTTTATTTCTTTTTTGATTCTTTTCCCTTATAGTTTATTATAAGATATGGAATACAGTTCCTTGCACTATACAATAAAATCTTTTCTATCTATCTTATATATAGTCATGTATATCTGTTATTCTCATACTCCTAATTTATCCCTCTGTCCCTCCCCACCTTGGTAACCACAAATTTGTTTTCTGTGTCTGTAAGTCTCTGTTTTGTCAATAAGTCCATTTGTACTTTTTTGTAGATTCTACATATTAGTGATATCATATAATATTTGTCTGGTTTGACTTAGCTAATATGATATTCTCTAGGTCTATCCATGTTGCTGCAAATGGTATTATTTCATTCTTTTTATGGCTGAGTAATATTCCATTGTGTATATGTACTACATCTTCTCTATCCATCCATCTGTCAATGGACATTTAGGTTGCTTCAATGTTTTGGTCATTGCAAATAGTGATGCTATCAATATTGAATGGGCTCTTTAAACTCTTCATTTTCTGTATTTCCTCTCAAATCCTGTGCCCATGAGCATACGTGTAAACACATATTCCCTGAATATGAAAAAAACATATATCTAAAATGCAAATACCTTACTCCTAACCCAGCAAGATTTTCTGAGTTCTTTGCAACATTTATAAACTTCTTTCAGTGCAACTCAGAAAATCTCATAATTGCATGCATTTGATCCATTGCACATCTATCACAATCCAGGCTGAAGCTTCTGAAAAATAAGATGAATTATTGTCTGGAATTTAGAACAAGTGAGATATATCAAAAAGGTTACTTCAAACATGTAACATGATTAAATTTATTTATAAGGCAATTTATTCCTCAAATTGACTTTCAAAACACACCCACGTTAGTTACTGTTATCCACATACACAAATAAGAAAACTGAGATTAAGAAAACAGAAAATTGGGAAGGGAAATTTCTAACTTGAATTGTCTGACTCAAAATCTCATATATTACATAATCCCTAGCCTCTAAAAAGTGTTGCTCTGTTATTTTAAAGGCATCAGAGTACAGGAAATTAATTTGGATAGTATTTTATACTTGAAATTGCTAACTAACCTTATCACCCTTTTATGCTCCTAAGTCATATCCCAAAAACTATAATCAAGTTTAAGTATGCAGAAACTACAAAGCAGTTTTATTTCATATTTAAGCCTTTTATTTCAAAAGACCAGAAACTTAGACTATTTACCACTGATGGATATAATCTTAACAAAAATAAAGTGTCTCTAGATCCACTAGAGACAATTTGGAGATGCTACTGGAGGATTTTAAGCAGGAATAGTTCGTGATTCCTGAAAGTGAAGGGCCACATAATGTGACAAAGAGAAAAATTCAAAATGATTGGGGTTCAGGGTTTGCATCCAGAAAGACAAGTGATGAAGCTGGAAAAATATGTTGTAATGATATTGTAAAAGATCTCATTTGCAGTCCCAGGGAATTCAAACTTTTTCCTGGAAGTCATAGCTAGCCATCCCTCATTCTCTCAAAAAAGGATTTTGAGTAAGGGAGAGGCATACTCAGAAAACTCTGATGCTACAGAGGAAGATTGGTGGGGCAAAGGCAAAGGAGATCACTTGGAAAGGCAAGCCAACGGCTCTTGCTAAAGGTGGTTGAAATGTGAGCCACTGGCTGCAGGGTGGAAAGGACAGGACAATGTGGGGAGATATCTAGGGGAATCCTTTTAAGGGACTGGAGTTGAGAGCTGAGAGGGCAGAAGGAGTAGAGAATAATTTTGGTGTTACAGAGAGGAGAAAGATCAGGTTTGGGAGCAATGAATTCAGGTTGCTTGCAGAATGTACCTGTGTACAGGTGGGAATCTAGGAGGCCATTGGAAGTATGTGGAGCTCAGAATGAGCATGTGCTGAAGAAGTGACCTAGACCACCTTGCTCAGAAAAGAATCCCAGCCGTTCATAAGCCTTTGAAAAAAAAGGGAGATGATTCTTTCCCTCTCTCAGCATGCTTTGTTCACATCACAATCTCTTAGAGTTTCTCACACCTACTAAAGGAGAGTTGATATGATTATAACCTCTTTATATGCATAAAAACTATACTTAGCAGTAGCCTGAAGATTATAAGATATTGTTGTAATTTAAATACCCAGTCAATGAGAGGAATGACTACATTTCAATACTTGATGTGTAAGTAACTATACTTTTTTAAGATATGTTTCTGAGTGCTTATTATGTGCCAGGTACTATGATAGGTGCTAGAAATATTGTTGCTGTTTAGTCTCCAACTCCTTATGACCCTATGGACTACAGCCCACCAAGCTCCTCTGTCCAGAGGATTTCCCAGGCAAGAATATTGGAGTGGGTTGCTATTTGCTTCTCCAGGGGTCTTCCCAACCCAAGGATTGAACACACATCTCCTGCATTGGCAGGTGGGTTTTTTATCACTGAGCCACCAGGTAAGCCCTATATATATAGTGTGTGTGTGTATATATGTCTGAATCACTTTAACATATAGCAAAAATTAACACAGGATTGTAAATCAACCATACTTCAATAACAAAATACCTACTTTATGAAAAAGACATATTATAAAAATGAAAATACTGCTTAATAAAGAAATAAATAAAAATTGTACTCTTAATAAATGAAACTAAAACACACCCATATTTACTTCTTATTACTAGCTAGTGTAAATATCTTGAAATTTGTCTTTGGGCTCTTAAAAATCCTGAAATAGGTGAACTGTTTCCTTTCTATATAAACCAGAGTTTGCAAATGATTAACAGACAGAATTGTTGCTACTTTTTTTCACAATCTCAAATCCATAAGGAATATGTAGCTAATTTAAGCTTCATTGCATTAAACTATAGAATACACCATAAAATACTGATCCTACAACTTGCATCAAACAAGTAAACATTTGTTATGGGGACAGTAAAATTTACTTTTCACAAAAGGAGCCTACAGTAATAATGCATTCAATTCTATTTCCCAGAATGCTTCTTAAGTATGTTAATAAAGTCTTTATTGTGTCTGCTTATAAAAGTCGCCACCATTTCCCATTAGAAAGTCTCTGTTTATTCATCAAACATTTACTGACAGTGACTGCTGGGAGCAGCCTCAGATTTCCACTCCATTACACGTTTGTGGCATAAAGCACATTAATTATAGATATATTACAATATTCAACTCATTGAGGAAAAATTAGATGATCAAGGCTCATTTTCCTTGACAATAAGCAAGTTAATGAAAATACTAATTACCTGATGATGAAGTGGAGCCTTCAGGATTGAATGCTTAGCATCTGTAAAAGGTTCTGTGCATCTAGCACAGAATATTAAAGCCAGAAGCACTGGAAGTCTATACAGTGGTCCTTGCAATTGTCCAGTGCACTTCAATCAGAGGATGGAGGCCAGTCAGAGATGAAGCAGAGTTTTTTTAAAACGTTTGGGGAAAGTCATTGAAAAGTCATATTCTTTACCTAAAATTTTAAAAATGCTGTTATCTGGAACACAAACCAACTTCATTTTAAACAATTATGCAAAGAATAAGCTCATTGTTTAAAAGTACATTGCCATCTCCTGGTTGTCCACTTCATAGAAGTGTCAGAACTATTTTAAGCCATTTTGAAATTGTAAGGAAGAAAACTTTAATTTAAAATTCTTTTTCTTTCAACATCTGGAAGTTTAGACTGAAGAGCCTGACACAGGAAAGCCAGTTCACATCATGTAAGGGGTTTGGGGATGCTTAAAAAGGGGTCCTTGCCTAATCAATGTGTGAAAAGACAGTGTGATTTGTCATCAGGGAAATGCAAATTAAAACAGCAACAAGAGACCACTAAACATCTTTTAGGATGGCTAAAATCCAAAACTCTGACAACATCAATTGCTGGCAAGAATGCCATGCTACAGGAACTGCCATTCATTTTTGGTGGGACTGCAAGATAGTACAACCACTTTGGAAGATAGTCTGGCAATTTCTTACAAAGCTAAGCATTGTCGTAACAGGTGATCCAGCAATCACACTCTTAGGTATTTTCTGAACTGACTTGGAAACTTGCACATAAATGTTTATATTAGATTTTGTCATGATCACTCAAAACTGAAAGCAAAGATATGTTTCAGGAGGTGAATAGGCACACAAATTGTGGTACATTCACACAGTAGAATACCATTCAGCAGTAAAAAAAACTTATGAGCTATCACATCATATAAAGACATTGATGAAAGTTAAGTGCTTATTACAAAGAGAAATGAGTAGTCTTTCAGGCTTATGTTTCCAATTGTATAATATTCTGGAAGAGACAGAACTATAGATATGGTAGAGCGATTTGTAGCTACTAGGGGTTGGGTGTGGGAAGGATGAGGATTGAATTGGTGAAGCTATTCAGCCATTAGGGCAGTGAAACTTCTCTGTATGGCACTCTAATTATGAATTCATGAGACTATGCATTTGTCAAAAGCTATAGGACTTTACAGTATTAAGAACAAACCTTATTTATTACAACTTTTAAAAAATCATTCAGAAGGTAGAAAGATGACAGGAGACATGAAAATGTGACAAAGGAACCTAAATACATTACCAATGTATTAATAACTTCACTGAAGGGTAAGGGGGAAAAGTTGCTAAACTAAGTAATTTTCCAAGTAAATAGAACCTGTAAGCTTAAGTGAAAAGAAAACCCACTATAAATAAGCCCTGTACTGTAGTTGATAAAGTTGTTTGACAAGGGTATAGGTTAACAGTTCTGCAACCACCATGCATGTACACTGAAATTGGACAATGAGGCAAATGATGGATGCATACATGCATGCTCAGTCATGTCTGACTCTTTGCACCTCCATGGACTGTAGCCTGCCAGGCTCCTCAGTCCATGGAATTTTCCATGCAAGAATACTGGAGTAGGTTGCTATTTCCTGCTCCAGGGGATCTTCCTGACCCAGGAATTGAACCTGCGTCTTTTGCATCTCCAGTATTGGCAGGCAGATTCTTTACCACTGTGCCATCTAGGAAACTCAAATGATGGATAATGAGAGCCAGATTGTCACTGTTGGAGTGGAAGTTTACAGATAAGCAAGGAGACTACAATGATCCATGTGGCAACAGATTGTCAGATACTTGAGTATAAATATGTGTTTGGCTTAAATACAGAACAGACAGCTCCATGCAGATAAACACACACACACACACACACACACACACACACACACACTTCCTTGCTCTGTCAACTGAGGACACCTAGAATTAACTATATTCCAGATGTCCACCTGCCAAGCAAAAGATGCAAAAGACCTGGGTCACAATGATCCCCTGGAGTAGGAAATGGCAACCCATCCAATATTCTTGCCTGGACAGAGAAGCCTGGTGGGCTATAGTCCATGGGCTGCAAGAGTCGGTCACGACTGAGTGAGTAAAATGACAACAGTAACAATGGACATGTGTAAAATCCGGATCTCAGTTTCTAATACCATTTTCCAATAAAAGCAACCAGGAATAAGACAGGAATACGTAAGATGAGCCTGAAGCATACTATAGTGCCAGAAAGTAAGGAAATGTTTTATACATATATATAGTTCCATTCATGGGGCATCAGGGGGGAGCTATGTCAAAGGGTCATAGAAGCCAACTGAAAGAGCTCCTAATAACCAAGGCTGGAAAATATTAAGCCAAAATAAATAAATAAATATAGTATTATTGGATTATAACATGGAGTGTAAAATAAATAGCTATGAGTCCATACTAAGTGAATGAATAAATAGATAGATAGACAGGTGGATGAGGGAGAAAGAAAAAATCTTCCACAAAGAAGAATTCCAAATTATTTATGTAGATACTTCAAGGACGTGGAATGCAACTTCCCATTATTTTTTTTTTTTAAGAATAATTGCTTTAAATGTTGTATTAGTTTCTGCTGTACAATAATGTGAATCAGCTGTATGTATACATATATCCCCTCCCCCTTAAGCCTCCCTCCCACTCCTCCACCCCACTCCTCTTGGTCATCACAGAGCACTGAGCTGGGCTCCCTTAGCTATTCAGCAGGCTCTGCTAGCCATCTATTATACACATGGTGGTGTATATATGTCAATCCTACTCTCTCAACTCACCTCACCCTCTCCTTCCCCTACTAACCCTCACTTCCCATTCTTTAAGAGGAGGTTGCACAGAAAAATCTTCCTTTCAAAGAGTACAGTATGGAAAGGGGGAGAAAGAGTCACCTTATAGTTGAGAAATCTGATAAACATTTCCAGATATTTGGCTTCCTGAGCCAAGTGAAGATTAACCCCAATAGTAATAAGTCATATTGGTAACAGGTACCCTAGATATATGATGAGAATGGCATTTTACATCTATGGTCTTCCTCCCCCAAACACATTACCCTGATCTAATCATGAAAAATTCCAGTTGAAGGACATTCTCTAAAATATCTGACCAGTACTTTTCAAAACTGACAAGGTCGTCCAAAACAAGGAAAATCTGAGAAGCTGTCAGAGGCAATAGGAGCCTCAGGTGACATGATAACTAAATGTAATGTGGTAACCTAGATGGGATTCTGAAACAAGGAAACAAAAGAACATTAGCTTAAAACTAAAAAAAAATCTGAATAAAAAACGGACTATAGGAAATAATAATGTACAACAGTATTGGTTCACTGATTGTAACAAATACACTGCACTAACGTCAAATATTAATAAGGGGGAGAACACTATAGGATATAAGGGAATCTGGAATCTTGTTGCAATGTTTATGTGGATCTAAAACTTTTCTAAAGCAAAAGATTCATTAAAAAAAAAATAGGCCCTTTCCACAATCCCATGCCTGAATTATTTCTTCCATTTCTCAGACTGACAGTCTACATCAGAATAAGCAAACTGCTGAGTAGATCATCAGCTTTCGTTCCAGCACCAATTTGTATTTTCCGTGCTCTTTTGAATTCCCACTAATAGGCCTGCACAGCCTCCCTCTTTTCCTGTGCATTACCCATTGAACGGGTTCCAAATCAGTCTGCTGTGGAGTGGCCAAGATTCCATTTGATGGATGGGCATTTCACACACCTGTTTGGGGGGTCTTTGACTGATGTGTTGGCGTCCATCTAATGTAGCTTCTCCTACTAGAGAAGTGAGGAAAACATACATTTGTGCAAGCTGCCGTCCAGTTTGCTGCTCATCCAAAAGGCTTAATTTAGAAACAGTTTCTTAATAATTCAACATGGATGATTCCTTGATTTCCACTGACTTTCAGTTCAATCAGCCAAGCTGCCTCTTGGATTTTCCATTATGATGAAGACTGATGTATTTTATAAGAGCAAACAGCTGCTCTAGCAGATTAATGTTCCTTCTTGTCATCCTGCAGTGAAAGCGTAGTTGGAATTCTTTTCTTGTAAAAAGAAGTCTGGATCCAAAACATTTAACCGGTTGACCACCAGTGACTTGAGTGTGTACTCCTTTGCCCCAGGTCTGTTTTGATAACCCTAGCGGAGCCAAGTTCAGCAAGATCTTCAGATCGATACACTCTCCTGAATTAAATTCCACAAGTAACAGAATGCCCAAGCACTGGAAGCTGAGAGAACTGGGCTCTCATTTTAAACTTCTGTTATTCTGGACAAGTTATTTAACCTCTAAATGCTTTCTTCTCTGTCTCCTTCCCAATTAAATGATAACAAAAGTACTTACCTGGTATGTCTTATGGAAATATGAGGCCATCATGCATTGATTCAACAAATATTTTTTGAAGATATATTGTACCGCAGGCACTGTGTAAAAACTGGGGATGTAATGGTCAAGGAAAAAAGAAATGGCTGCTTTTGTGGAAATTGTGCTTTAGTAAAAAGACACAGGGGCTTCCCAGGTGATATTGGTGGGAACCTGCTACCAAAGAACCTGCCTGCCAGTGTAAGAGACTTAAGAGATACTACGAGTTTGATCCCTAGGTGGGGAAGATCCCCTGGAGGAGAGCATGGCAACCCACTCAAGTATTCTTGCCTAGAGAATCCCATAGACAGAGGAGTCTGGTGGGCTACAGTCCATAGGATCGCACAGAGTTGGACATGACTGGAATGACTGAGCACACACACATACACACAGAAAGTCACAGAGAATAATAAAGTAAGATGTATATCTATATATAGATAGATAGATAAGTGAAATTAAAAAAAAGAAAAAACAGAGAAAGGAAGACAAGAACTCTTGGAAAAGAGAAGAGGTAGTTTTAAATATAGTGATCCAAGCTAGGTCTCACTGACAAGTGGCATTTCAGTGAAGGTAAGGGAACCAGTTATGAGGATATCAGGAAAAAAAGAATATTCCAGGAATAGGAAATAGCAAGTGTAAAGGCCCTGAGGCAGGAGTAGGCCAGAATATTCACAGAGTAGCAAGAAGGCCAGTGTAGCTGGAACAAAAGGAGCCATGTGAAGAGCAGTGGCAGACAGGTGGCAGACAGGATCATCGGGTCAAGTGGAGCCTCGTTAGGACTTTGGTTTTTACTCTGGCTAAGACAAGGAGCCACTGAAGATGGGGAGCCATTTGAACAGGGAAGTTATGTGGTCTATTTTATGATTTAATAAGGTCACTATAGATGAAGCATAGATGAGAGGGGAAGGGAGAGGAAGGGATCCAGTGAGTTAGCTATGGAAATAACCCAGGAAAAGATCATGGGGGCTCATGCCAGGATTGTGGCAGAAAAGGTGTTGAAGAGTGAGTGATTGGATTCTAGATGGAATTCAAAGATATAGTGAATAGAACTGTCTTGGCGGTTGGATGTGAGATAGAGAAAGAGGAGCATCTCTTTCCAGAATTTCTGTCTTGAAATTCTTGGAATACTTGGAATACTAGGAAAGATAAAGTAGCCATTTTCCAGCACTGAGATTACAGTGTGAGAAATAGTTTAGAGGACTAGAAGAACAGCATTCAGTTTTGGAAATGTTATGTTTGATACACCTGTTAAACCTCCAAGGAAAGGTTAAAAGTAAACAACTGGACACGCATGTTTAGAGTTTGGAGGGAAAGTCTGAACTGAAGATGGGAAGTGTGTAGGTCACCAGTGTATAGATGGTATTTATTTATTTATTTATTATAGATGGTATTTAAAGCAATGGAAGCTGATTAGTCACCAAGTAAGTCAGGACAGTGAAAGTGAAAGTCGCTCAGTTGTATCGGACTCTTTGAGACCCCATAGACTGTAGCCCATGAGGCTTCTCTGTCTATGGGATTTCCCAGGCAAGAATACTGCAGTGGGTTGCCATTCTCTTCTCCAGAGGATCTTTCTGACCCAGGGATCAAGCCTCAGCCTCCTGCATGGCAGACAGATTGTTTACCATCTGAGCCACCAGGGAAGCCCAGGGAGGTCAGGACAGTAGAGAGAGAGAAGAGGTCCTTTAAGGACTAAACTCTGGGACATTCTGATGTTAAGAGGTCAAAAAGATAAAGAGAAACCAG